>NC_091462.1:94816911-95116911 GCF_027789765.1 Dendropsophus ebraccatus | reverse complement strand
GCAACTAGTATAGGTGGTAGAGAAAACTATAGTGCCACCAGAATAATGTTCCCATTGGTGTTGAGTAGAGAGGCCGTGTTTTTCAGGTTCAGCAATGTTCTCTGAACCCGAACATTCAGCATTTGACTCCCAGTGGCTTAAGAAGTTAGATGCTGTTCTAAGGCTGCCAGGAAAACATGGATTACAGCCTATGGCTGTATCCATGTTTTCCAGGACACCCTAGGGCAGCATCCAATTTTTCCATCTGCAGGTAATCAAATGCCGAGCGCTCAAGTACAGAGAATGTTGCCGAACCCAAACAGTTCGGCAAGTCCTCTGAACACTAGTTCCCAAGTACTTAAAGAAATTTTCCAATATGATATTTATGTTAAAGGGGAATTCCAACTGTAACCCACCCTAAAACAGGTCATACAAAGACATTGTTGGAGGATTTTGTAGACTTGAAACCTCCCATTAAAAGTAAAGAACATCTTTGGTATTGGTCATATAACCATAGAACGCTAAACATCATATTTGAGATACAATAACTTTCCAGTGTCACGTACCAGATCTTTATTTATAGAAATCTATGCACAGAGCTGAGATACAAGGGGCTATAAGTTCTCTAGTAAGAGGTACAACCAATGATTGAAACTCATGGACTCAATGACATATTTTAATATATATTATGTCTCTTCTCCAGAAAGAACAACTCGCAAGTACCGAGTGGAGGGTCAAAAATACTTAAAAGTCAATCCTCTATGATGTGGCTCACTTACAAGTCAAAAACTTTGTCCTTGTTGCTGTTGGAGCTAAAGCTTCGAAAATGCATCTTTTCTTCAGGAAGTCAGCAGGAGTGGCTTGGGTTGAGCAGCGATAGATGTTTTTTACACACTCATAGTAGGGTTACACTGACGGCTAGTGGTTACCCAGCTCTGTTAGACTATACCAGGTTAAGAACTACTTATGGAATTTCACTAGGGGACACTCCTCTCTTTATTCATTATTCCAGATCCTCTAAAAAGGAGAAAGATCTCCCATACTTTTCCACCCAAAAAAACAAAAAGACCCACCCATGTGTAGACACCTGTCTCTCCTCAGTTTAATACAGGATACTGGTTGGAGAGATACATGTCTTGTATACAGTGAGTGGTGTATGGATAATTCCAGACAATGCTCCAAAAAGTATGCAAATTAGCTTTCCTCCAGAAGGAAAAAAGCTTTCTCTTCTCCAAACTGAAGGGTCATCTGTAGACAGCTGTTTCAAGGTGCTTTGCCAATTCATAAGCACTGAATAGAAATTTGTCTAGCCAACCATGAAGCATGAAACAGCTGTCTACAGATAGGCGGCCATTCTTCTTGGAGCAAACTTTGGTTAGAGTTTTCTTCTTTCTTGAGGAGAGCTAATTTGCATACTTTATTTCCCATGGTGCAATGGAGCATTGTCTGAAAATAAATGTCTAGAACAAAAAGAGCAGACAACACTCCATAGTGCAGTGAAACTTATTTTCCGTGAAATGAAGGATGCATTACACTCTCATCTGGTTAGTTTGCACAAGTCTGAGGCAAAAAGCTCCAATCATGAAAGTGAGAGTAGGTTAGGGGATCGTGGACAATCCTGCGCTATCTTTGTGCAATATTCACAAGCAAAATGGCACTCTACTCCCAACCAGGGAAGTTATAACGGGTGCAGATCACATCAGGTATACCAGATTCGAATTTATTAAAACTCATAAAAACTGGCATGTGTGTTAAAGGAGAAGTCTGGCGAAAAATTTTAACAAAGGATTTTGTTGGCCCCCAAAAGTTATACAAATTCCCAATATACTGTACACTAATTATGGGAAATGCACATAAAGTGCTTTTTTCCCTGCACTTACTACTGCATCAAGGCTTCACTTCCTGGATAAAATGGTGATGTCACTTCCTGGATAACATGGTAATGTCACGCCCCGACTCCCAGAGCTGTGCGGGCTGTGGCTGCTGGAGAGGATGATGGCAGGGGGATGCTCAGTGTCCCTCCAGTGCCCTGTGTCCCTCAGTATCCCCCTGCCATCATCCTCTCCAGCAGCCACAGCCCGTACAGCTCTGGGAGTCGGGGCGTGACATCACCATGTTATCCAGGAAGTGACATCACCATTTTATTCAGGAAGTAAAGCCTTGATGTAGTAGTAAGTGCAGGGAAAAAAGCACTTTATAAGCATTTCCCATAATAAGTGTATATTGGTGATTTGTATAGCTTTTGGGGGGCAATATAATACTTAAATAAAAATTTTTGCCCGAGTTTTAATCAATTTTAATCTGGTATCCCTGATGTGATCTGTGCCGGTATACCTGCCGTTGTTGGAAGTGGAGTGTTATTTGGTTTATCTATACACATCTGTCTCTTTTTAATGAACGACATGTAAAAGTGCCCATAAACTTTATAATAAGGTTGGTCATACCTGGCTTCAGTCGACTCCCCTCCCCAGCAGATGATATTGGGGTAGAATCGGCTGGATATTTACTGCCTGACATTTTTGTTCTCAGAGAAATAAGAGCAGTGTTGCTATGGCTTATTCCTCCTCCCCCATAGAAAACACATGAATATTCGGTAATGCTAAATGTGTATAGGGAGGGCAGAAAGGAGAATTGTTATTGACCCTAAGTCTTCTCTCTAGTCATACCCTGCTCTACGCTCATGAGCCGCAAGAGCCCTAAAACAGCAGACTACAGATGGATTTTCTTATTTGACTAGTATAAAAATGTTTCCTTTTGCTCTCAAAGAGATAATCTGCTTCCTCACCATTCAGAAAACAGGTATGCTCAGCCAAGCATGGGGGATTGGGTGAAACAGCTATAGGTAAACGCACAAGTGGCTGACAGCTATCTAATATGTATTACCAGCTTTAGGGCCTATTATTGTCCAGGAACGATGTTAGAAACGCTCATTCAGCTGATAATAGGCCCATGTTAAAGTGTCAGCAACCAGACGAGGAGCGGAAAAACACCCGCTCCGCGGCTGATCGCATCTTTCAAGCAGGCAATAAATGCACATTTATCAGTACACATCTCCCTGTTTAAACAGGGGGTGTCCGGCTGATAGCAATGAATTTAAATGGCCGCATCAACAATACAGGGATTGTTTGTGTGGCCCAGTTGATTGATTAGTTGTGCAAATCCGAGTTGTGCACCGATCATGCTGATTGCCACTTGTTTGCCTCTGTAGACTGTGTCTAAAAGGACCCTCAGTCTTTGTACACCAGTGACTCTCTTTAATAAAAAAAAACAGTCCCTCCAAAGTAACATGTAGTTTGTAATGTCTTAGACAGTTTGAGTCTATTATAAGGGCCGTAATACATGGCCTGATCACTTATGTAAACAAATGCTGAATGATCTGCTAGATCCACGCTCCCAGTGTTTTTCTCGCTTCTGCCCCCTGGATTCTTTGAGCCGGTATCTAAAGTGACAGGCCGTTCAGGTAATCACTGGCCAAGAAGGGACAGAGCCGTGGCAAGTGGTCGGCAAAGCAGCCTGTCATTTCAGAGACTGGCTCAGAAGTTCCAGTGGCGGGAGCGGGCAGAAGTGAGATGGACACCGTGGAGCACAGAGAGGAATGTATAAGGTCTATCGTTTTTTTTTTACACAGTCATCAGCCGTCAACTGTACATTGCTATTTAATGTAGCGGTGCGTGCCCAGCAGATGATGATTTTTAGGTTCAAACAAACTACAAAGATCAGTCAATGATCGTTTCATCAGCCGATCGTTGTCTTTATTACATGGAGAGATAATCTGCCGAACTGGCCTTACTTGGCATATTATCACTCTGTGTAATAGGGTCCTAAGACTATCTCAGTCCCTACTGTGGGTGGTAGACCTCCATGATGATGTGTGAAGAGTTTTTTGAATAGTCATTAGTTCTACAGTGAAACATTCAGTTACAATCTGGTCGAGTAAGACCCATCCTGACATACAAAAGCACAAACTCCATTTCTTCCCCCAAAGTCAAATGGATAAAGGGTTCATGCACTTTACTAGCTACATAAAAAATCTAAAGATATTTTGTTCTATATTCTGTGACTATTCGGGACAGTTAAGGATCACTCATATGACATATAGCTTGTGGCTTGTATCTCTGTGAAGATCACTAAACACAGGAACTATACATTTCCTACAGCTGAAAGTTGTATCCAGCATAGTAAAAAGAACATGTCATCTCCAGACCTTGTTAGCAAAGAGCCTTCATTCCTACAGATGCCTCCTAACTTATTCTGCCACTTATAAAGGACTCGGCTCATCAGTAACTCGTGAAGATAAATAATTCACTTGCTGCCGGCTTGTAAAATATTTTTAGACATAAGAAGATGTATAACTTCAAAAAGTGCACGTGACACCATCGTGAGACACTATCCAGAGGAAGGCTGGGATGGGTTCTGAGGGGAGAGCTGGATGAACTGGAAGAAATAGCTCAAGAAAGAGACAGATCTATATTTGGCGTTATGTTTTTCTGGGTGGTGTCGCAGCGACGTCAGAAATGTTATGTATATAAGACATTTCATATGCCTATATAGGAAACCAAAAAATACAAATGGAGCAGTGCTTTTACCAAATTTCATGCTGGACGGATGCTTGGATAGATGGATAGATGAATGGAGGATGTGTGTCAACCCAAGAACAACCTTTGGGATAGTTGGATGCAGTAATTCCACAGATGGACATGGTCACCAGGGGTTTCCGAAAGGTTATCCATGCTTTGCAGGTTGGAAGCAAGGAGGGGTGCTGCACAGCGGGTACTGCAGGAGGGGTGCTGCACAGCGGGTACTGCAGGAGGGGTGCTGCACAGCGGGTACTGCAGGAGGGGTGCTGCACAGCAGGTACTGCAGGAGGGGTGCTGCACAACAGGACTATAATGGGGCACACCCTGAATGGTGTCTGGCCTGATGATAGGGTGGCTCATGATGATGAGGCAGAGAACTAAGCCAAAAGAAAGGTGCAGGTAAATCTAAATCAGTCTTTTACTTTGCATATAAATCATCCAGAACATTACATATAAATGATCCAGGCCACAGGAGGGTTGGGGGTCGACGGGGTCCCAGATGCTCTTTATGCCCCACTTTAGGTAATGCACTAGTTTATTAAGTTTCCTCTGAGAAACTCACACTGGTTGGCTCCCAGCAAAATATGTATATAAGAGTAGTACATACTTCATTGAGCTGCAATTCCCATTGCGAGGTGCAGGTTCTTCGGGTAATCTGGCAGCCACAAAGTCTCTAGGCCCAGACTGAAGCCCTGGAAGACCGCACAGCTGTGGGCTTCTGTACAACTTATCCTAACAGACAGTGGCTTCACTACCATAAAGGCAGACCACACCACTGCTACGGGGCCCGTGCACTAAGGAGGCAGCAGCCCTTGGTCCTTTAACTTTAAGCGTTCATCACGAAAATGCTGCAACGCTCTGACTAACAAGGCAAGGAGCCACTGGCTTCCTGCCCTGCCAGTCTCTCTTGTGGCCGGAGGCAGCATTGTACCTCCAGCCAGAAGAGCACCCACACACACATACGCATCTAGCCTGGCGCAGTCCCCTGGCACTTGTTCTCTCAGCTCCCCAGGATATGCCCAGAAGATCCTGGACTACAATGTAAAATCTGTAACTGGCCCCTACCTACCTTGTGCCACTTATACAGGTGCCTTCTCATGTGACATAGGAGCCCCTGGACCGAGATGCAGGTGCTACTTCTGCACCCCCCTGTGGCTGTGGTCTCCAACCTGTGGCTGACTTTCTAAAGTAACTAGGGATCCACAGGTTGGGAACCACTGCCCTATAACTACTCCCCTGCTAAAAATGTGCACATACTCAGTGGAATTGATAGTGTATTTGCACAATATAACATAAGAATCAGAAATGTTCCCAATACCCATGGACATTCCGATTCCTCCCATATTTGATGTTCAATGATATTGACCCTATAGTTTATGCATATAACACCCTATGGGGACAAGGACTGATGTGTAGCTGTTTATTTGTATTTACTATGTTGTTTCTTTTGTTTATTGTTCTGTGTAGCTGGTTTTTCTGTGTAATAAACAGTAAGCAGGCAACAGAGCGGCAATACGAGGGGTTACGCGCTTCTCCTTGCCAGCATTATCAGCACAACAGTTGCTTCCTCACATAATGGAGGATTTTGGCGCCGAACGCTCTTTAGTGATATTTGTTTATTTTCTTTCCAGCAATAGAAGAAGGGAGCAGGCAATATTCTCTTAAAGTAAGGCTCCTCCTCAGCAGCTGCTTTAAGAAAGCTTCATTAGGCCTTCTTCACTCACTTTTTATTCCAAGGATTTTTAACCACTTCTGCAAAACAATATGACCAGCCACAACCTGACATATATTCCTATGCCTGCGCCATTCACCATAGGAGTCTATACATCTGGGCTCCTGCAGCAACAGCCAGGATCAGAGATAACCCTGATCCTGGCCATCAATAGCAACTGCAGCGTCTAGGTGGTTAGCCAAAGGGAGGGGATCGATCAGCACCCCATGAGCACGATTGCAGGGTGCTGGTGGGTGGCCACAGCAAAACACTGGCAGGCAATAATACATAGGAGTACTGGCGTGTATTATATTGATGATCAGAAGATTTCCCAGTAAACTCAGATAGTAGAAGAAAAAGGAAAAAAAAAGAGTTTATTGTGAGAAAAAATTTGGTAGAAATCAATATACTTTTTTTTTTTTACTGTTACACCCTCATTACCCCCAATAAAAATACTAAAAAGTTATGGTGCCTGGAAAGTGGGAATAAAAAAACATTCCTAAAGGCCAAAAGGGGCCATATCCTATAAGGGGTACTCCACAGCAATAAATTATTTTCAAATCAACTGGTATAAGAAAGTTATATAGATTTGTAAATTACATCTAAATAAAAAAAAAATCTCAAGACTTTTAGTACTTATCAGCTGCTGTATGTCCTGCAGGAAGTGATGTAAACTTTCCAGTCTGGAGAACGGCAGAGGTTTTCTAGGGAGATTTTCTACTGCTCTTGACAGTTCCTGACATGGACAGAGGTGGCAGCAGAGAGCACTGTGTCAGACTGGGGATACATCACGTCCTGCAGGACATACAGCAGCTAATAAGTACTGGAAGACTTTTTAAAGAGTTTTTTTTTTTTACAAATCTTAAGAGTACCCCATGAATTTTAGGCTATCTATCCTTAAATCTGTGATTTATTTTTCTTCTGTATATATACATTCCGACTGTGAAGGGGCATTGATGTTTGCAGGGCTGCTTCAATGTGAGTAGCACTGCACACTTTAGTATCTCTGGAGCTCGCCATAATGACAGGCAGCCCAATCACGCAGCTGCTTGTCATTAAGCCCTTAAATGCTACGATCTATTACAATCGCAGCGTTTAAAGTGTCACTGTCGTTAAAATTTTTATTTCAGAAATCAATAGTACAGGCAATTTTAAGAAACTTTGTAATTGGTTTTATTAGCCGAAAAATGCATGTTTATCATGAAAAAGCAGTTTGAACCTCTCCCCCCTGTCTTCATGGTTTTCCTATGGAGAGAGAAAGTAAAAGTAGCAAAACAGGACAACAAACAGTTAATTTACATTCACATCCCGGGCTCTCTCCTCTGACAGTCACCACTGACCTCTCTGACCTCTAATTAGGCCTCTGACTAGTTCCCCCGCTGAGCAATCCTTTGTTCTCGGCTCTCTGCTGCCCGCTCATCTCGCCCCTCCCCTCTTCATAGACCAGACAGATCCGACTGATGAAAAAATAGTCGAGATTTCCTGATTCTGAGGAGTGGATGACAGAAAGGAGGGGGGGCTGGGAAAAGGCTTTTTACGTGCAGATAATGGCATATTTGTCTAATAAACCCAATTACAAAGTTTCTTAAAATCGGCTGGACTATTGATTTCTGCAAAAAAAATTAACAACAGTGACTCTAAGGAAGTCAGTGACAGGAGAAGTACCTGTGACTGACTGATCAGGACCCCCAAAACGTGACTGCGGGCTTCTGATTACTTTCCATGACAGGTGGAGAAGAAATACTTACCTCCGTCCTGTCAGATTGGCAAACTTCTCTCAGAGCCTTTATTGAGATATAGACCGGCACAGCAAAAGTTAATCCTCTAGGAGAGTGCTCTCACTGGCATGTGGGAGCGATAGGTATGCAATTGTGTGGATAGATTTTGCTGATAAGTGGGCTGCTCAGCTTAGAAAATAATAGTCCAACAATGAAAAATAAGAATGATCGGAACTTAGCGCGTCATATCGCAAAACAACTGTCACCTGTTACGATCATGAAATACTGGCATAAATTTATTTTACACCAATATGAATGACGCCCCAAACTTTCCTATAGGTGGAAAAATAAGAACGTTTAAAATAAGAATGATTGTCACTTACCACTCTCCACACTGAAGAAGCGCATCATAGCGCAAAACAACTGTGACCTGTTACCATCATGATATACTGGCGTCTAACCTGTTGAATCGGTACCTATGTGCATTAATGTACTGAAATAAACAAGCACGATTTCTGCATGCAAATAGTGGTGATTGCCGCTCATTCTTACTTTTCATTCTAGGATGTCCTCATAGAGTCTGTCAGACTCTATGGGAAGATCGACAATAATACTGATCAATGCTATGCAATGGAATAGCATTGATTAGTATATGCAACTAGGAATGGTCCGAACCTGCCAAGGTTCGGGTTCGTATGAACCCGAACGCTTGGCAGCAGATTCCCGCTGTCTGCCCGCTCCGTGGAGCGGGCGGATCCAGCGGGAGTAACGCCCTGAAAACTGGGATACAGCCTATGGCTATGGCTGTATCCCAGTTTTCCAGGCGGTCCTCCCGCTGGATCCGCCCACTCCACGGAGCGGGCAGACAGCGGGAATCATTACCAAGGGTTCGGGTTTGTACGAACCCGAGCCGAACTCGGTTCGGACCATTCCTATATGTAACCTGATGATTGCATATATAAGTCCTCTAGAAGGACTTATAAAGTGTAAAAAGAAGAGTTGAAAAATGTTTGTTTTTTTTTAAACCCTCCCCCAATAAAAGTTTTAAAAAATATACATAATTGGTATTGTAGCGTGTGGAATTGTCTGATCTAGTAAAATTTTAAACTATTGTCCCTGCACAGTGAACAGCGTAAAACAAAAAGAAACTCCAGGATTGCTGATTTTTTTCATTGTATATCAGAAGAAAATTATTAAAAGGTGATCAAAAAATGTATTTTACACCAACATGATACGAATCAAAACTATAGATTATGGAGCAAAAAATGACACCCCAAACTTTCCTATAGGTGGAAAAATAAGAACGTTATGCCTCATAGAAGGCAAGGAGGAACATTGCTTTAATGTGACCTGGACGTCAATGCCCTCTGGTAATAAAAGGGTTAAAGGGGCAACAAAAGCCGGTGACATTAACTGGGAAGGGGGCTGGGCAACAAATTTATTAATGATTACAAAAGAAATTAGGCAAACTACAGCGCAACTATGTGGTAGCTCATAGCAGGTGTAGCTTTTAATTTTTTATTTTTCACATTGGGAATGTTCAGCCAAAAACTATTAAAAAGTGGCATATACAATGATATCCTAGTAATATTAAATAACATCAAATGGGTACATGCATATAAAAGTCAAACTGAAAATAGATTGCCTTTAAAGTAAAAGTGTCCTCAGAAAATTAATTATTGTTTAAATAATGTATTTATGTTACACATATTTTTAAAGAATTTTTGGTGGTTTTTTTTCTAATTTTCTTTTTTTACTATCTATAATATAAAAAAAAAAAAACTAACATCTCGCAGTTTTCATTCTTACCTCTGGGGCTATAACTAAGCTGAGACTTCCTGTTCTGTTTGTGGTGATAAGAGGAGGCTGCTGTAAAGTGATCTGTACCGCATTGCAGCGACATGTGACACCAGTAGATAGGGGAGACAATAGTAGCCCCCTGTGGAATGACCTCTTCAAAGGTCACAGACTATGCTCAGTAATGTAATGTAATGTTAATATCATGTCAAGGTGACAGACTCTGTGTATTGTCGTCTATGTCTGTGAGCCTGGCAGTAAAGCATGTCACTAAATGCTGTTAAAACAGCTCAGGCAATATGGCAGCCCCCATAACAATGTGAAAAAAGTGAAATATAAAAATATTACAGTCAGAAAATACCAACATATTAGAATAAAAGAACAAGAAAATCTAGGTGAGACATTCCCTTTAAAAGAAAAAATTAATAATAATTTACATAATTCAGTTATAACATAAGTTATAACAGTGACATCTGGAGGTTCCAGGAAGGTACTGCAGCTAAAAAAAATTACTAAAATGTAGACTTGTTATGTAATAACATGCTAACTAGAGAATCTTTTACAATCTGTATAATAGATGGGCCTTTGTGGATATGAGATGCTGAATAAAGCCAATAGGGAAGTATCATGGCACATGTAGTTCAGCTAGGGTATCAAAGGCGGATACCACTAAGCCTTCATTTCTTTTGCTTTTTTGACCCCGCTGAAAACTTTCTGTTACCAGATAAACACTTCTCAAGGGTCAATTAAGATGTCTGCGGATGATTAGAGTCTGCCACTGATGAAACTGAGATGCAATTAGCAAATTAAAAAAAAATTCTTTTGATTAGTACTCAGCATAATTCCTTCCAATTATTCAAAGTTCATGACTACGGGGGGTGAAACGTTTCCAGGAAAGTATATTTATATCTTTATTTCTCATCATTTCTCTGAATATTGTTAATCATTAAGATATGAACTTGTTAAGCTTGATCTGGGGCCGTAGGTTAGAATGGTGTAGGGAAGGAACGTTCTTATAGCTAATCAAAAAATAAAATAAAAAGGTGCCGTATTCCCTGTTTTTGGACACAGTGGGTGCCAGGCTGCTCTCTGAATTGGGCACTGGGTGGCATAGTTGTAATACTTTACATCTGACAATGTGATCTTGGGTTCTTATGGATGCTGAAGTTATGCAGATGATCTTAATAGGTGATCCTAGTTGCTGGCAAGAGTGCCAGTTAATGTGCTGCCACTTGACCATTTATTGTATATCTGTTTCATTAAAATGAATGTACCGCTAGTACATTGCTGTTTTGTTTGTTTTTTTACATGAATAGATCGGTGCCGTTGCTGGGATGCCGATGCCACACATTTTTTTTTTTAACCGCAGCCCGGTTTCGGCACTGGTCTATTGCCAAGCACCAGACGGCCATGAAGCATTGGGGGCTGGCGGGCCTGCCTGCAGTGCTTCATGCCCATCCGGTGCTCGGTGATAGACCGTTGCCATGCGCGGGAACAAGGCCATGGTTTAAATACAGGACTGTGGCATCAGCATCCCCGCACCGGTACCAAAACTACCTTCCCTCTGTGATGTGGCTCAATGGAGCAGCGTCACAGAGAGGAGGGGAGATCGTCACACTGGGGGACGCTAGGTCCACCTCCAGTGCTTCATGCCCAGCCGGTGCTCGGCAATAGACTGGTGCTGTGCACGGGAACCGGGACACGGTTCAAAAAAAGACTGCAGCGCTGGCATCCCCGCCCAGGCGTCGGTCTAGTCATGTTTTTAAAAAAAGCAATGTACCAGTGGTACATTCACTCCATTTTAGCCAAGAAAAAGGATTTTGAGGGATTAGTGGAGCCCCACTTTTATAACCTCTCTCGCTAGCTCTGGTACAATTCTCTTCAATGCAGATTAAGATCAGCATATTCCTAACAAGCCCAAGGCAGAGCCACCAATCACATGACAAAAATGAGGGAGTTAGAAAATTTGGCAGAATTTTAAAAGGGATCTGTAGGTCCTCAAAATTGTAAACAGCCTTATATAAAGGACAGGGAAAGTCGTAAAAACAAACCAGGATCCGGTCATGCAAGTTACATGAGTGAGAAAGAAATGTTTAAAGAAGAAGTCCGGCGGATTATAAAATCCTGCAGCCGGCATGGAAAGAGGGGGAAATTGATTAGTAGTAATTTACCTTTCTCAGTGCTCACAGTGAGTGGCTGGACCCACGGCAGGACCCCCGGAAGGCATTTTCCCCTCTAGTCGTGATGACGTCACGATTCCTGTCCTGGCTGATGGACTGGCCAAGGAAAGTTAATACTTTTGCCAGCTGCAAAATTTTATAATCTGCTGGACTTCTCCTTTACGTTTCCTTATTTGGAAGTGTCCTGGAGGTTGATCCTCCATGCCTCTCCGCACTTCCTCCTCCTATCAGCATGGAGTGATAGCTCTACAGTACAATCAAATTTACATATGCATTAAACTACAAACTTCCAGAAATCGGCGCTGAGAGTAATTCTGTGTCTGATAGGGTAGTTGTGCTTTTTTTCCCATTGGTTCCCTAGTTACATAAAATTTATAAAAATGCGAGAAGAAGAGAACAGACAAAAGAGAGAACGGTGTAAATTGATCAATCTGTGAAAAACTGATATAATCTGCCCATAGTAACCAATCACAGCTCAGCTTTAATTTTACCAGCGCTTGTTAAGATATGATGGTGAGCTGTGATTGGTTACTGTGGTTTGTTTTTCTTTACACAGATTTATTATACACAATTTATATCTGGGTCAATATCTTAAGGATCAGACTACACAGTCTGTTGTGTTTGCTGTCTGTTACCATGGAGACACATAAGTCTTCAATCAGGTTACTTTTATTTCAGACGCACTGGTGCATAAAAACAGCTGGTTAACATAACCTCCAAAAAGGGTCTATAAAATAACATCAGCTGAAGAATAACTTTATCCAAAGTGTTTATACTCGCCAAATGTCTCGGTTTTCACAGACTGATTTAGCTGCTGATGTCAGAACTATGCAGTATAGATAGAAATGAGACATTAGACCAAATGATCAGGTTTATCTTGGACACAGTTTGGTTATAGTTCTATCCCATAGGTTTTTTTGTAAACTGTTTTTTGTTGTTTTTTTTAACTACCCTTAAACGTGAACTCTGGTATTTTTTTTTCTTTCAAATCAAATGGTGTCAGAAAATTATATAGATTTGTAATTTAATTCTATTTAAAAATCTTATCTTACAGTACTTATCAGATTCTGTATGCCCTGCAGGAAGTGGTGTATTCTTTCCAGTCTGACACAGTGCTCTCTGCTGCCACCTCTGTCCATGACAGGAACTGTCCAGAGCAAGAAAGGTTTTCTATGGGGAGTTGCTGACACGGACAGAGGTGGCAGCAGATAGGACAGTGTAAGACTGGAAAAAACACACTACTTCCTGCAGCTCATACAGCAGCTGATAAGTACTGGTAGACTTTGGAGTTTTAAATAGTAAATTACAAGTCTATATAACTTCCTGAAACCGGATGATTTGAAAGAGAGTACCCCTTTAACTCCAATTGTAACTCCAATTGTTTATAAAGTGGAAATGGCTGCAAGCATATAATCTTGCATAGCCTAGGGCAAACTGAAGATGATTGACAAGGTGCCACTAAATGAGGAGACTGCTTCTATGATGGAGAGTTAGGCCACATTCACACGTCGTATGAGACCGGCTGTTCTGTGACCCGGCCTTGTCACAGAACGGCCGGTGTCAGTTAAGATCATGCAGTAGCAGACGGATAATGTTCATTTCAGTTGAATTGGGATGTGGGCACACCTGTGTGCACCCGCATCCCAGTTCACATTGCACATTATGGAGAGTGCAGTCGGAGCCGCACGCTCTATTGTGTGAACTGTTATGTCTGTGCGGCCGCTAATCAATGATTAGCGGCCACACAAAGCTGACATGTCAGTTTTTCATGTGGCTGGTTGGAATTCTTTCACATACAAAGTATCTTCTGCATAAATCACGGCTGTTGTTGCAAATTGCAACAACGGCCGTGATTTATGCAAAAGATACGTTGTGTGAACATAGCAGTGCTCGCTTGCTTCTTGTTCCCCGCTTGCTGCTGGCGCAATTACATGCACTGTCAGCAAGTAAGAGCTGGGGGGGCTGCGGGGGGCTGTGGGGGGGGGGGGCTGCCCGGGTGATCACTAGATCGCCCAGGCAGCCCATTGAAGGTAGCGGCGGTCTTCTGGCGCCACTTCTATTGCACTGAGCGACGGCAGCAGATTGTTGCTATCTTAGTCATTTGTCTTTCAACAATCAGCCAACATCGTTTATGTTGGCTGATCGTTGTCTCCTATAACACAAGACGATTATCGGCCGTAATGGCCGATATCGGATGAATACAACCGATAATCGTTATGTGTAATAGGGCCTTAAGAGTTAAGAGGTACAAATGAAATGGGAAATCAGTATAAACTTCAGAGATTTTTTGGAGACGTAGATAAAATAATAAGCACACAAAAACTTTTTTTTTCTCCATAGACAGTTGGATACATCTTCAAACAGATTATCTAATAAGATATCTTTCCTCAGTTTAATAAATGTGGTATTAGTCCAATTTGAATGAAGCTTAAAGGGACTGTCTGGTGAAGACAATTTCATTCTGTATGGCCTTTTAGGCTATGTTCACACTACGTATATGTCCGGGCGGCCGGACATATACGTGTAAAACTCGGGCTGGGATTTACGCAAGTTGCGGCCGGCTACGTACGGTCCGCGAATTTATGCCTGTAAACTACGTACGACAGCGGTCTTTTACTTGGATATCTTTGGCTAGCCCCGGATACCCCACAGAACCTTTTGGATCGGCAAATCAAAGTGTAAAAATGAAGAAATCACCACTACGTACGGGACCTCATGTTACGCTACGGGCGTAAGTTACAGCATTTCCGTCCCGAAACAATGGTCTGGTTCATTTTTTACGCGCTGCATACGTTCCGGGCGTAAGTTCTTACGTAGTGTGAACTGTGCAGCTGTAGATCCTATACTTTCCATTGTACGCAAACTACGTAAATCTTTGGCCGCTTTTTCATGGAGCGCGCTACGGCCGGAAACTTACGTAGTGTGAACATAGCCTAAGGAAATATGGACTGAATAAATGGCAGCTCCCTGCTAAAGATTCTCCTCTGTGAGGACATATTCACATACATCTGGTGATACAACTAAATGCTGGTACAGACCAGAGTTCAGATTGGGTATAGTCCCAGGAAATAAAAATCTGGTGAGGGCCTCCACTTCATCTCTGGCAGCCAGAGTCCAGCAGAAGTTAATAGCAATATCATAGAGGAGAGGCTGCCATGCATGAATGGATGGACTCCAGTTTGGTGGGAGATTTTAACAAAACAGACAGAACCAACCTGGATGGATGAGTGGCGGAGGCTCCGAGTCATCTGCTCCATGCACCATCTCCATTATCTGACCCTGGATGCTAAACTAGTTGACCACTAAGCCAGCTTGGGAAAGAAAAGCACCATATTAGGTTTTGCTTTGGGTAACAAATAGGCCAGAATTCATCTGGTTGCATTGGCCTAATAAAAGATCAGGAAAGGTAACACAAGCCGTGCATCTATTTTAATGAAATGTGCTTGGCTGTTCTCCGCCTTGTATCCCTCGCCTTGATCTGTTCTTGATAAGATTGAATTTTCAGTAAATGGTATTTGGTTCTGATTCCGTATGAAAGAAAAAAAATTATCTAAACAGCAATAGCCATTTCTTTGCCCGTCCTGCCCCATGGGCCCCTCTACTGGGTCGGTGGATTCCAGTACTGAAAGGGTTAAAGCTTTGTTTATTAAAAAGTCAAACTGGTAGGTGATTTCGAGTGACAGAAAACTATTCAAGAGGAGCCATCATCTGTGAAATGGAACCGCTAAGTGTGAGGCAGAATCAGGCTGCGCCGAGAAGAACCTGAATTGGAAAGGTCAGACGTCTCGCACTAGGATGAAATTAACTTAGAAAGCTTTAAAAGTTCTCAAAAAGAATGCAAGTAAAAATGTAGAGAATGTTTGGAAAGTCGTTTCGTTTATATAATAGAAGAAATAATAATATTGAATATAAATATACTTAAAGCGACTGTACTGTCAGGTACATTAGCTTTAAAGGGGAACTCCACATAAGGAAAACTTATTTTCTAATAAAAGTACATTAAAAGTTATATAGATGTGTCTATATAATGTATTACCATATCTGTGCTATTCTGCCACACTGGTAGCTGATTGAGATCCAGGAACTGAAGAAAATGGCCTCTGTGTCAATCCACATTGTCTCCTGCTCCCACTGCTCTCCCACCTTAGGAGACAAAAATTCCATGTCTCTGTCTGACATTGTGTCTGTTTTCTGAGCCCAGGCTGATGATGCAGACAGGGGGCAGGGCGTGATGTCACAGGAGGCGTGGCTGGATCTCCTAATCCCCTGAGTGATTCATCATCTCTGACCAGCCAGAAGCAGCTGCTGCAACTTCACTGATTGTGCAAAACTTTGCAGTGAAATTAGGGCTGTGTTCACACATGTTGGAGTGTCATTGCAGTACTGCAGTGTATTCAAAAAAATGATGCAGTAACACAATGAAATGATGCTAACAGCACAGAGGATCAGAGCCGGCACTGTCAATCCCACCTGGACAAAAAACAAGGCATAAACAGTATATTCCAAGATAATATCGTATAAAGTCCTTATTGTGGGGCTTAACCTCGAAGATAAAATATGCTCGTTCATAATATGTGCGTGGAGATGTGAAAAAAATAAAATTATTAAATTCAAAAAGTTCTTTACTTTATTCCAATATCAGTGTTACAGGTAGAGAATACAGCGTGCTGTTACCGGTAGAGAATACAGTGTGCTGTGTGGTGTTACAGGTAGAGAATACAGCGTGCTGTGTGGTGTTACAGGTAGAGAATACAGTGTGCTGTGTGGTGTTACAGGTAGAGAATACAGTGTGCTGTGTGGTGTTACAGGTAGAGAATACAGCATGCTGTGTGGTGTTACAGGTAGAGAATACAGTGTACTGTGTGGTGTTACAGGAAGAGAATACAGTGCTGTGTGATGTTACAGGTAGAGAATACAGTGCGCTGTGTGGTGTTACAGGTAGAGAATACAGCGTGCTGTGTGGTGTAACAGGTAGAGAATACAGTGCGCTGTGTGGTGTTACAGGAAGAAAATACAGCGTGCTGTGTGGTGTTACAGGTAGAGAATACAGTGTACTGTGTGGTGTTACAGGTAGAGAATACAGTGTGCTGTGTGGTGTTACAGGTAGAGAGTACAGTGTGCTGTGTGGTGTTACAGGTAGAGAATACAGTGTGCTGTGTGGTGTTACAGGTAGAAAATACAGTGTGCTGTGTGGTGTTACAGGTAGAGAATACAGTGTACTGTGTGGTGTTACAGGTAGAGAATACAGTGTACTGTGTGGTGTTACAGGTAGAGAATACAGTGTTCTTTGTGGTGTTACAGGTAGAGAATACAGTGTGCTGTGTGGTGTTACAGGTAGAAAATACAGTGTGCTGTGTGGTGTTACAGGTAGAGAATACAGTGTACTGTGTGGTGTTACAGGTAGAGAATACAGTGTACTGTGTGGTGTTACAGGTAGAGAATACAGTGTTCTTTGTGGTGTTACAGGTAGAGAATACAGTGTGCTGTGTGGTGTTACAGGTAGAGAATACAGCCTGCTGTGTGGTGTTACAGGTAGAGAATACAGCGTGCTGTGTGGTGTTACAGGTAGAGAATACAGAGTGCTGTGTGGGGTTACATGTAGAGAATACAGTGTGCTGTAAGGTGTTACAGGTAGAGAATACAGTGTCCTGTGTGGTGTTACAGGTAGAGAATACAGTGCTGTGTGGTGTTACAGGTAGAGAATACAGTGTGCTGTGTGGTGTTACAGGTAGAGAATACAGCGTGCTGTGTGGTGTTACAGGTAGAGAATACAGCCTGCTGTGTGGTGTTACAGGTAGAGAATACAGCCTGCTGTGTGGGGTTACATGTAGAGAATACAGTGTGCTGTAAGGTGTTACAGGTAGAGAATACAGCGTGCTGTGTGGTGTTACAGGTAGAGAATACAGCATGCTGTGTGGTGTTACAGATAGAGAATACAGTGCTGTGTGGTGTTACAGGTAGAGAATACAGCGTGCTGTGTGGTGTTACAGGTAGAGAATACAGCGTGCTGTGTGGTGTTACAGGTAGAGAATACAGTGTGCTGTGTGGTGTTACAGGTAGAGAGTACAGTGTGCTGTGTGGTGTTACAGGTAGAGAATACAGTGTGCTGTGTGGTGTTACAGGTAGAAAATACAGTGTACTGTGTGGTGTTACAGGTAGAGAATACAGTGTACTGTGTGGTGTTACAGGTAGAGAATACAGTGTTCTTTGTGGTGTTACAGGTAGAGAATACAGTGTGCTGTGTGGTGTTACAGGTAGAGAATACAGTGCTGTGTGGTGTTACAGGTAGAGAATACAGCCTGCTGTGTGGTGTTACAGGTAGAGAATACAGCGTGCTGTGTGGGGTTACATGTAGAGAATACAGTGTGCTGTAAGGTGTTACAGGTAGAGAATACAGCGTGCTGTGTGGTGTTACAGGTAGAGAATACAGCATGCTGTGTGGTGTTACAGGTAGAGAATACAGTGCTGTGTGGTGTTACAGGTAGAGAATACAGCGTGCTGTGTGGTGTTACAGGTAGAGAATACAGTGTGCTGTGTGGTGTTACAGGTAGAGAATACAGTGTGCTGTGGGGTGTTACAGGTAGAGAATACAGTGTGCTGTGTGGTGTTACAGGTAGAGAATACAGCGTGCTGTGGGGTGTTACAGGTAGAAAATACAGTGTGCTGTGTGGTGTTACAGGTAGAGAATACAGCGTGCTGTGGGGTGTTACAGGTAGAGAATACAGCGTGCTGTGTGGTGTTACAGGTAGAGAATACAGCGTGCTGTGTGGTGTTACAGGTAGAGAATACAGCGTGCTGTGTGGTGTTACTGTAGTAACTGTGGGCTGTGTGGCACGGACTACAATGAAATGATAAAATGCTGCAAATAATTCAGTAACACAATGATACTGCAATGTGTTAACACAGCCTAGATGTCCTGCAACAGACGTTGGCGGGGAATGGGCAGGGTGGAGGACTGTGATGAACAGCTGAGGGAAAGCATTGCATTCTGGAACCACTACTGCATTCTGGGAACTGCTCAACCAGGAAGTACAGAAACACAATACAGAACAAACCCCCCCAAAACAAATAGATTTTTTTGTAGTTTCAAAACTGGGATAGACAGGTAAGTAATGCTATATGCTTCTGCAAAAGTTTCATTTTTTCCCCCTCTACCTAGAGTTCCCCTTTAAGTGTTGCACATGAATAGACCATCGCCGAAGCGGGGAAAGCTGGTGCCGCAGTCTTTTTTTTAACCCACTTCCTGCAAACAGCACTGGTCTATTATGAGCATAAGCCCTACCTCCTCATTCCTGCCTACTTACACATAGATGAACATGCATTAGTAGGCGTGCACATCGCAGGTGGCAGGTAGGTGGGGCATGCCACTGAGGAACGCCCCCAGTGCACCAAAGGAACTAATTTGCATATTCTTTTAGGAACTAATACCTCCAATACGGCAGCCCCTAGAGAAATAACAACCATGGCTCCGTAAAAAATAAGTAAGCAGCTACAGGGACATATCAGCAGGTTAATATGGACAAATTTCCCTTTAAGCAACCACAAAAGAAATCACATAAACTGCAACCAAATACAGAACCTAATGGATACAATACAGCATCTATATAACGCTTCCGTAATTGATTCATAGTTTCATATAGATCCAAGTGTTTTATACATATAAACATAGATCTCTTGTTCAGCGCAAATAAACACTCCAAGTAGAAGAACGGAGAGCGCCAATGTAATATGTGAAAAGCCTGTAACGCAATTTTATTAGTTCCCTTCCATGATAGCTTTATGTGCTCGGTGTGAACATTTATAGCGAGATGCGTTTATCCTGTATATATTTTATTGTCACATTCCATCAGGAAGGGAGGTATGTAAGCAGAAATGACACCATTATACTGAGCCGTCTCCGAGCCTGAGAGATGTTCCGGCTGAGCCTATCTGCGATGTATGTGCGATGTACTTTTGTAGATATTATGCTAATGTCTAAGTGTTTATTGAGTATTTATGTGCAGACAGACATCTGCGGGAAAGATTGACTATGTTTTATTGCACGCTATGGCAGGAGATTTCTTTTGTCTTCCAAATGCAAGTACTATGTAGCTGGAATGATATCTGCTTGGAGGTAATGTGATTTTCAGATACGTTCCCATTCATCACAATGTAATTTCTTAACTTCGGAATATGATTAGTAAATGATTGAATCCTGTGCAGCGCCACCACTGGGGAAATGAAGTATTACATGGAGCTTATTTAAATCAATGGCTTGTCTGGTCCCCCAGAGACTCTCTATAGCCTCTATCCACTATGGCTAATTGATAGAAGTCCCAAATGTGGAGTTCCCCTCTATTACATAGGTTGACCTAACAGGGTAATTGAAAATTGGTTTTCTAAACCAGACAATCCCTTTAATCCCAATGGCAGGACAAAAAGGCAGCCGCTAATTCCAGTGTTATTTCAGGGGAATCCACTTATTTTTTGATAGTCCCATCATATATGATTGATTCAATGTTGGAATACACCAGACATGTAACCTCTTTCATGCTTTTTATGCTGAACAGAGATTTAAAGGGTTAATTCATTGGTGGGGGATCGACTGCTGAGACCTCCACTGATCATGAGAACAGTTTGATTTTTTTGTTCACATGCAGCGGATGGGGATTGTCATTGGATTTGATGTAAATTCTGGTAAAATCCATGTCAATCCAACATGTGAACACAGCCTAAAGGTACAGTTTAATGATCTGTATATGATATCCTCTAAAGGGGTTGTTCAGCAACTTTTCTTTCAAATCAACTAGTGCCAGAAAGTGCCAGAGTTTTGAAATTTACTTCTATTTAAAAAAGAATCTCGTCTTTCAGTACTTATCAGCTGCTATATGTCCTGCAGGAAGTGGTACTCACAGTCTGGAGAGCAGGAGAGGTTTGCTACTGCTCTGGAAGGTTTCCCGCCATGGACAGAGGTGGCAGCAGAGAGCATTGTGTCAGACTGGAGAGAATAAACCACTTCCTTCACGACATACAGCAGCTGATGAATACTGGAAGACCAGAGATTTTTATTAGAAATAAATTACAAATCTTTTCCGCTTTCTGCTACCAGTTGAGTGAAAAGAAAAAAAAAACATTTTGGTGAACAGCCCCTTTAAAAACAAACTCAATTTCTATCAAATTTTCCCCTTTTTTATTCAATATTTAGCTTTAAAGCAAGATTTAAGTTTTTACTCAGTCTTAGCTGTTTACTTGTTTACTGCCGGGTATTACTATGATGACCTCTCCCAGACAGAACTGTATCCAACCAGAATGTACAAAATGTACAGCAAGCCTATACCGCCTCCCAGGACAATGGAAATAAACAGCTCCATTAGATGAAGTTAAAGGAAAGAAATCTAAATCAATATGTAGAACTTATTTGCATTGCAGGGTATGATATATAATGTGCTCTGAATAGAGAAATCTCCGCTCAGGCTTTAAGTAAATTAGTTTGTTTTTATATTATAATATATATTGGTAAATATTTATACAATATATTGTTTACTCACCTGATATATCTTTATATTAGTCGTACAAGCAGGAATAAATTCTGGCTAACAGCAGTCAACACAAGACAAAGCTTACTGCAGACAGCTCACTCATTGTACTCAATAATAAAGCAGTATACAAAAAGCTCCTAAGCTCCCTCTAGTGGTGGAGTCAGGCAGACAGAATTTTATCATAACACTGTATAGCCTTGGGAAGGAAAGCAAGGGACGTGGAGCTTTAGGCTAGCTGTGTTCACACTGCAATAAAAAGAAAGATTCAGCCATCATTTTTAGGTCAAAATGAGACCTAAAGTTTTTTTTTCAATATAATATAGCGCTCCATTTAAGTCACAAAAAGCTCCCCTGGTCGATCTAGGCTTCCCTTTTAAGTATTTCCTTTTTTATTATCTTAGGATAGATATATGTTTATCCCAGGCAGTTTTACATTCAGTTATTGTACATTTACCTACCACATCTACTGGAAGTTTGTTGCAAGTATCTACTACTCTGTCAGTAAAATAATATATTCACTTTTTATGGTATTTTGTATGGTCAAGATAGTAAAATATAGTAAAATATAAAATACAGTAGATAAGAAGGCAAGAGCTTACTAAGACCAATGTAAAACAACATCTAAGGATAGTCCAGCCCCCCCCCACCCCCTGCTGTTTCCAACTTGTTGTCTCTGCCTGTAATAGCAGGGGAATGAGGAGGAAGCCAGTGCTGACAAGTCGGCGCTCGCTTCTCCCTCATAATCGTGCCGTGTAATACAGCCTTTAGTATTAGAACTGAGAATGTAAATTGTAAGATTTTCGGATTATTTTAAAATATAAATAGTAAAACTTAAAAAAAAAATATTATAATATTAAAACATGATTTAAACAATAGGTCATTTTCTGATGATACAATCACAAAAAAAAACTAAGTATGATCAGCCAAACCAGAATTTCGGAAAAAGGATAAGGACTTAAAGGGGTACTCGAACCAAAAAGAAAATATTTCAAATCAACAGTGTTTCTGCTGCCACCTCTGTCTATATCAGAAACTGTCCAAAAAATTAAAGGTTTTCTATGGGGATTTGCTACTGCTCTGTACAGAGATGTCAGCAGAGAGCACTGTGTCAGACTGGAAAGAATACACCACTTTCTGCGGGACATACAGCAGCTGATAAGTACTGGAAGTCTGGAGATTTTTAAATAGAAGTAAATTTACAAATCTATATAACTTTCTGACACCGGTTGATTTGAAAGAAAAAGATTTGCACGGGAGTACCCCTTTAAAGGGGTATTCCAAGATAAACTGTCCACAGGAGAGGTCCATACCCCCCAGCGATCTCCATATCGCCCTAAGGCTCCTTTGTTTTGAATAGAGCTGCAGGTATGGCACCTGACCCGCGGCTCTCTTCATTCTTTATGAGGCCACCAATAAGAGCCAAGTACAGCACTCAGCTCTTTCCAGCGGGTCCATAGAGAATGAATAGAACTGGGGGTAAGGCCAGGGGCGGATTAACTTCACTATGGGCCGGGCTATTCACCAAGTTTGGGCCCCGCCCCCCAACCCACTGTAACTATGGTGACGCTAGCTTTAGTCTTTTTCCTTTATAATGCAGCCAGTGAAGGACCTGGGGTGACATCATTGTCACATGATAAGGTCCTTAAGTATGTTCTCTACTGTTACTGCATTGTCTCCTGGCTTCAGTTTTTCCCTGATTTGTGCAAAATTGCAGTAAAAAGCGGCAATTTTTATACAAATCATGGCAAAACTGTAGCCTGGAGATAATACACCACTGAAAGTAAAAGTCTGTTTGGGGGGAGGGGGGCATGGGCTCGTGGATGGGGGACAACTTAGTTCTATCTTGGAATACCCCTTTAAGTGTAGACAGCTGTTTTGTGCTCTTGCCCCTCGTCAGTATAGGTTGGATGGATGAGTATCTCCCCCTATGTATTACATATACCTGTCTGCTGCTCCCAGCAGAGAATGTGATAGTATTCTACAATCTCCCATAATGCATTCATATATTTTCCGATCCCCTTTTTGTCATCCATCCGCTACAATGTAACAGTAATGTGATATAAAATTGTACAAAATGTTCTATATTTAAGGCCAGTTCCCCATGCCTGGGATGGTTCCCTGCATCAGCATGAATCTACGGCTAATCCACGGACAGTCCCTGCAGACCTGCATGAATAGTGGGTTTGTGTTGTACATTTGCAGCAGCTAAAAAATAGAAACCCCTGTCTCATTTTCATTAAAATGTCATTATCTGGAGCAGGCAACCCTCGGGGATCTGGTGAGTGATTCCCGTCTCACTGAATGCCTGTCTAAACCTTGCAAATCCATTTTTCATTGGACTTTTACATCCATATTAGGAGCATTCATCACAGCAGACTCGGAGTTCTCCATCTATTTTTTATGATTTTGATTTAATCATACAGAGTGAAGGCTTTGTATAGCTACTTGTGCTCGCTACAATGGATAGGCCGGGCGTGGCTGCTACTTAACACTCCACAGCCAGAGACGTTCAACATGCGGAAATGAATTGGTCTCTGGATAAAGGAGCTGAATGCAAATGTTCCCAGTATTATAGTTATATGTGCCCGTGGGTTCCACATGATAAAATGCTGACAAAAGCTTAACGTGAGCCTTGAACACTATTTTTCTTTTTCAGCTAAATGAGTTCAAACATTTTGTATTCATTGATGATTTTAGTTTATCACCAATATCACGTAGCAAATGATATCACTCTACAGCGAATAACAGGAGCTGAGACGTTTGCATGCTGTCCACACTATATACTATCCATCTATTAAACTCAATAATAACATTGTATGCAGTAAGCTCCTAAGCTCCCCCTAGTGGTGGCAGAATTGAATCATTTATCTCTAGAACTATATGAATCTGCTCAGAACATGTTGCTAGTAGATCAGACTGCATGTTCAGGCTGTAATCACACACAGTACAACAACGGCCGTTGCTTTGTAACCGCCGTTATTATACCGGCCGAACACTGGCCGTTATTAATTGACATGATCATTATTTTGCACAGCTGCACCAAACAACGGCCATTGTTTTGTGATTAAAATGGTCAATAAGGAGGTGTTTTTATTTGAATAATTATTTTCCTCTGATTTATATACAGTATATATATATATATATATATATATATATATATATATATAATTTTTATTATTATTATTATTTTTCTTTTTTATTTACAGGCTTTAAGGCTAGGTTCACACTACGTATATTTGAGGCTGTATATTTGAGGCTGTATAGCAACCAAAACCAGGAGTGGATTGAAAACACAGAAAGGCTCTGTTCACATAATGTTGTAATTGAGTGGATGGCCGTCATTTAATGGCAAATATGTGCTGTTATTTTAAAACAACGGCTGTTGTATTGAAATAATGGAAGTTATTTACCGTTATATGGCGGCCATCCACTCAATTACAACATTATGTGAACAGAGCCTTTCTGTGTTTTTAATCCACTCCTGATTTTGGTTGCTATGAGGACCTGACATGAGGACCAAATACAGCCTCAAATATACATAGTGTGAACCCAGCCTTAATAGTGGAAGCTGCGTGAGGGCTTAGGTCATACAATGGCTAGTATTAACCACCGTCATTATTACACCTGCACCCACCACTACAGAAGTACTGGAAAGAGCTGGGAACCAGCAGACTGGGGTTTAAAAAAAAAATGGTGCCCCAGATCTACACAGTGGCAGGCTAGTATTAGGCTAGAAGGAGCTATACTAAACTTCCAACCCTGGTGTTACTAGGCCGTTTTTGACCTGATTGGTTGGAAGGGGGGAGGGTCCTAATTTTTTTCTAAATAATTAAAAAAAATATATACATATTCCATATCTTCCATAACCAGCCAGGTAAAAAAGCAAACAGCAGCAGCCTAGTAACACCAGGGTGAGAAAGGCGCTACTTATTTTGGCCCTTCCCAGCCTAATAATACCAGCCTGCTACTGCCCAGACCAGGAACGCCATTTATGATGCTTCAGGACTGCTAGTACCCGGCTCTTCCCAGTACCCCTGTGGTGGTGGGTATGGGGTTAATAATGCGGGGGGTTAGTGCTAGCCATTTAATAGGCTGACACTAAGCCATGACTTATTAATCGACCCCGTGTATCAGGCAACTTCCACTACTGAGAGTTTTTTTATTCAAACAGCCACCAATTGCAGTAAGAAAGGCCACCAACAATCTACTGTGTATGGCGTCCTCCTGATGTTTAGTTACAGAAACATCAGACATGTTAATTGGCATAGGCTTTTTATTTGGGGGGAGGGGAGATAAATGTCATCCGACTGAGCGATCAGCCTCCAGCTATCTTACGCGTATGGATTATACTGTCCCAAATCACCCGCCAAATGGTCATTTGTTAAACAAAAGGTCAACCTTCTCCCTACCTCTTTCTAAAGAGTACGGCCACCTTAAGGCTTACATGTCCCTGCAAATAGACTACTCATGTCCATGCATCTTCACTACATTTTATTCGATAATCTTTGCACAATATTAGATACTCACAATTATAATTGGTATTTCAAGCTAACAAATTTTAATCAATACGGCCTCTGGCTATGTGACTACTGTGATCGTGGCTGCGCCTCCGCTGTAATGAACTCCATAACTTACAAAGCAACCTGGCGGCCGGAGTCCATAGAAGTCATCTCCCCTTTGAACCACTTAGAGGAACACATCTGAAAAGACAAATAAATAAGAATTTCAGAGCGGCCATCTTTCCTTATTAATATGCTAATGACTTGTGCCTAATATATTTGCTTTCGAGCGGTTTCGGGGGTTATTAATTAATTACAGCCATTCTATTTCATGCGTGTTCCTCTTAGATGGTTCGGTAGGAATTTTTTTTTTCATGTTTATTTACATAAAAGTCAGTCGGCTCTTGGTAAAGGGAGATTATTTTTTCCCAACATGGATCTCATGGGGTCTGGTTGTGAAATGTTGGCCGTCTCATTAATGAGTGTATGTTCATTAAGATACATGTTGAAATGCAATTAATGTGCTGTTGCTCTGGGTTTTTTGTTCCCTCTTAACTAATCCACCGTTTCCATCAGTAACTCATTAGTCCTGTCTAGAGGAACAGTTTGCAAATTGTAGAAGAAAAACTGTAAACAGCTCATTTAGGATCCATCACCGAGGGTTTCGCAAACTCGTCTCCGATGCTGAAGTTGAAGATGGTTTTATCTTCAAAGGACGTGAAGAAGAGGTAATCGAATATAAAGCCAATGGTGGAGGGTTCTGAAGGAGTTGATTGACAGAAAGACGGACTATGTGCCAATGCAGAGGTGAAATTATCATTTAATGGAACAATTTAAATACATTTTATACAGGAATAATCCGGTTGCTCTCTAGTTTCCATCATAATGTAGTATTTGTAGTTTGGCTACAGTTAAAGAGTCACAGGTGGAGGAACACTGGTTTATAGTATGATCTAATGGGTAGAGATGAGCTGAAGTCTCCTATGGCTGTAACCATGTTTTCCAGGCAACTAGGGATTCAAATGCGGAGTGTTCGGATTTGTGTAAACCAAAACTTACTGCACGTTCGCTCATCTCTAGTCATGGGCTATGATGCTGGCTTTTGTCCTGAATTTTTGAATTTACATGTACAAGTTTTTTTTTTTTTAAATGGTGGGGGCACTAAACTCACTTGCTATGGGACCAGTGAAGATAGCCTAGTGCCTGACCATATGTGGGTCATCAGACATATCATAAGTCACACCAAATGAAACCTGTCTCTTAGTTCATGGCTGTCTGCAAAGTTATAAAAGAATGATTTCCTTCCACGCTCAGATGTCATTGAGCCCACGCGAGATGCGAAATGCACGCCTTTCCCTTCCCCACTGCTCTCTGCCTGACATCATTGATGCACATGCTTTGGCTTCTAGCTCTGAGCCTTGCTCATCAATTACTCAGGGCAGGGAAAGGTAGGGTAGGGAAGAGTTATGCATGCTGCAGCTCTATAAGAATTTAGGCTTGGAAGGAAAACATGATTTTATAACTCTACAAAGAGCCGCTGTCTGCTATGAGACAGGAATCATTTGTTTTATCTCCCTATCAGCTATCTGCCCATGTCTGCAGATACATAGTTGACAGCTCCCCTTTAGGGTAGCTTCACACATACCGGATCGCAGCGGATTTCACATTGCGAGTTTGCAGCAAAATCCGCTGTTGATCCGGGTAATGTGAAGTTGAATGGGTCACATACCAGCAGCGGAATTTTCATTCCGCTGCCAGTATGTGACCCGGCCCCTCTAACCCCCCGCTGCCTGCAGCCCCCGGGCCAGGGTGGGGGCCTGCGGGCAGCAGGGGGTTAGAGGGGCCGGCTTACATAGTGAGAAAGTCTATGGGGTTACATATCCACAGCGGAATTTTCATTCCACTGCAGATATGTAACCCCATAGACCTTCACACTACCAGGATCCACAGCGGATTTCGCTGCAAACTCGCAGCGTGAAATCAGCTGCGGATCCGGTACATGTAAGGGGTTATTCATTCTTATAAAATGTATGACATTTCCTCCTGATAAGTCGTTAATATTAGACTAGGACGGGGGGGGGGGGGCAACTTTTCCTTACACTTTGGGCCAATTCCCCATTTCTTGTATACTTACAATGTAGGTCCTCTGTACAGAATAGTGATGCACAAATTCATCACTTAGGGGTTCAACTTCATTCAAAGACCAACTACATGGTCTGCCTCTATATTATGTATACATTGGATATAGTATATGGTAAGGAGTTAGAACCCCATGTTTAAAGCATAAGGGCCAGTTCACATGAAGCAAAAGCGCCTGATTCAGTGTGACACTGTTTTCCATGGGAGGGCTCGAGCGCCTCCGCTTCCGTCGCTCTCCACTTAAAGAATTGACATGTCAACTGTTTGAGCGGAGAGCTGTGGAAAGCGGAGGCGCGTGTGCCCTCCCATAGAGAAACAGTGTTACCATGAAGCAGGCGGGATTCCGTGGCGGAGAGTTCCACCAGAGAATTCCGCTGCTTTTGCTCCGTGTGAACTGGCCCTGACTGTCATTTAAATGTAACTTTTCAGAAATCAATAAATATTAATAGTACAATTGATTTTAAGAAACTCTGTACTGATTTTAAGAAATTCTGCACTGAAAAATCTGTTGTCCTACCTCCCCCCTCACTTCAGAAGAACCAGGATTTCTGTGTCCATTATGCTCTATCGAGAGGGGAGGGGGTCGAGATGGTGGGTGAGCATGGAGAGAAAAAAAGCTAAGCTGTCGAAACACCACATCCTGTAATGTTATAGCACCAGGCTTCCAGATAAGCTCTGACCTTTCTGACCTCTGATTCTAGCGTTTCATCTGCCATGACGGTCTCCAAACTGTACAGCTGCTTGTCTGCTCTTCCTGCTCACTCATCCCCCTCCATAGGTATAATTGACTCAGCAAATCCATCTTCACTTTGCTTCTTGGTAATGAAGACAACTTTGCCTGATAAGTCGCAGACAAGAAGTGCTTTTTGAGTACAGAGAGAGGCTTTTTTGGCTAATAAAACCTATTACAGAGCTTCTTAAAATCCCTTGTACTATTGATTTCTGCAATAAAAATTTAAATGACAGTTACACTTTAATCTTATAGGGACCAACAACAGCAGCAAATTGTGGAATAGTCGCTGTATCTATGCAATGCTCAATATTTGAGCGGCGGTAAACCTATACTTTTATAAAGTTGGCAATCTATAAAATATTAACATCTGTCTAAGGCTACAAGAGCGTCCACCTTGATGTGTAAAATGAACTGAGGCTATGCTGAAAGGGCAGGAGAAAAAAAAGAAGCATGTCTCTGTGAAATACATTTTCCATTTTCTCAGCTGAAAAGGTGCTTTATGTCTGGCGCTTCCACTAGCAGCGCCGCAATGACAAATAATTTAGATGAGGACAAGAAAGGTTTGTTTCCTATCTCTCCACCGAAAGAGTTATGTTGTGTTGCTGGAGTATAGAAAACTTTCCCGGGTACTCCGTCACATAGCTCCCGAACCTGGCAGCGTTACATTCATTTCTGCATTCAATGCTTCAAGCAGGACTGACTATGACATTGCAATAAAGAATATTTACCTGATTAGCTTACCATTGAATCCACTATTGATCCCGCCGTCCTCCTGACAAACAGAAATTCTGCTCCTATGTACCGGTATAAATTAACTGTCCCCTCTTGTAGAAATGCTATTAGTCGCATCTCTAAAAACAATTGCCAATACTCATTTACTGGGACAGCAAAGCAAGGCCTTCATATTAACTGGTCAGTTTCAATAGAAAAGAAGACAATTCAATAGCATTTACAGTAGGATGTCCTAGTGGTTTATAATCTAGCCCATGGTGGTTAACTCTATAAAATATACAATGATCAACCCAGGGTGATCTTATTGGTATGTACAATGTCCAGTCCAACTGTGAGGCTTTCACCACCGGACAGGAAATTATAATCTGGTGGATCGAAATACATGAGAATAATTAATTTTACACAACACACGTATCATCCATCTCCTTTAATAACATCGACCAGGTGCGACTGTATCAAGTGCAATGATTTGTCCCTGCAAGGAGTAATGGAGGTCACATCAGGTTATTGCATTGGACTTCTACAGCAACATAACCATCACATTCTATAAAACTGCCAGACTGCTGCTACCACCAATACAGGGCCTGACGCTTCCCCAAGTGCCCCCACTACTGTATCTACAGCGCTGCCTAATACCCCCAAATGGACATATATGGTGGGACCTTTTTAAAGCCACAGTCCCATGTAATGCCCCCAAAATGTCTTCAATATACTTTCTGTGAATCACAAAGACCTCAAAGGTCTAGTAGTTAAAGGGGTAGTGCGATGCTACACATTTATTCACTAAAAACACACATTACAAAGTTATAAAACTTTGTGATGTGTGTTATTTAGGTAAATGGCCCCCTTCTCCGTGTTCCCCCCACCCCTGGAAGTGTGGTGCATTATTCTTACATAATCACTGTCGACCCCGGTCGCCATCCAGGGGGGCCCCCCACACCCAGCTCTTGTGCTTAAGACCGCTGGACAGGGCTGCTGCCCCGCTCTCTGCTGCGATCTGGACTGTAACTATGAGCACTCGTAATGAGCGCTCATAGTTACATGCAGCAGCAGCACTGACAGTGCTCCCGTCCTGTCAGTCACTCTTGCGGCCACAGAAAGTGTTTTACCTGCGGTCATAAGTGGCCGCTTTGTCCTTGTGGTGCCGGCGCTCCAGTGAAATAACTGGAGCATCGGCACCAGGACAAGGGGAGTGCGGCCTCTTGTGATCACAGGGAAAACCCTTCCTGCGGCCACAAGAGTGAAGAGAAGAGGAGACGCCCGGACCCAGGTGAGTATAACTGTTTGTTTTATTGTGTTATATACTATATGGGAGGGGGAGCACACAGGGGTCTGTTTTACTGGGGGAGCGCACAGCGGGGGTCTATATAAATGGGGGGAGCACACAGGGGGGCCTATATAACAGGGGGAGCACACAGGGGGGCTATATATGACTGAGGGAGCACACAGGGGGGCTATAGACTACTGGGGCTTCACAGAGGGGTCTATATACTACTGGGGCAGCACACAGGGGTCTATATACTACTTGGGGCAGCAGAATGGGGTCTATATACAACTGGGGGAGCACATAGGAGGTCTATATCCAAGTGGGGGAGCAAACAGAGGAGCTATATACTACTGGGGGAGCACACAGGGGGTCTATATACTACTGGGGGAACATACAGGGGGTCTATATACTATTGGTGAGGCACACAGGGGGTCTATATATTGCTGGGGCAGCACACAGGGGGTCTATATATAACTGGGGGAGCACACAGGGGTCTGTATACTACTGGGGCAGCACACAAGGGGTCTATATACTGCTGGATGAGCACACAAGGGTCTATATACTACTGGGAGAGCACACAGGGGTCTATATAATACTGGGGGAACCACACAGGGGGTTTATATACTACTGGAGGAGCACACAGGGGTCTATATCCAAGTGGGGGAGCACACAGGAGCTCTATATCCAAGTGGGGGAGCTCACAGGGGGGCTAAATACCACTGAGGGAGCACACAGGGGTGCTATATACAAGTGGGGAGCACACAGGGGGTCTATATACTAGTGGGGGAGCACACAGGGTGTATATACAACTGGGGGCAGCACACAGTGGGTATATACGACTGGGGGCAGCACACAGGGGTCTATATACAACTGGGGCAGCACACAGGGGGTCTATACACTTCTGGGGGAGCACACGGGGGTCTATATACTACTGGGGGAAGCACACAAGGGGTATATACTACTGGGGGCAGCACACAAGGGTTATATACTACTGGAGGCAGCACACAGCGGTCTATTGTTGTGGAGCGCATGTCGAGGGGCGGGGGCCCCAGACATAACTTCGCTTGGGGCCCCAGAAATGCCAAGACCGCCCCGAGTAGAACACATAACCTATATATTAGTCTCTCCGAGAGGGAAAGAGTCATTTAAAATCCAGAAGAGATAAGCAAGTAACTAGCGCCTTCCTGCAGCTCCTGGTCTCTTGGTGGACCTCTGGCGGGAGGCAGTACAATGTGACACAGACCCCACATATTCTACCACTCTGCGCCCTGCAATAGGGAACTATGGCGCAAAACTGTGAGTAGCTCAATTGTTTTTTAGCTGTTTTACCACAGGGAGCCAACTCCTGAAAGGTCCCTCCTTCAGTGACAGTGAAGTAATACTTGGACTGTATTCCCAAAATAAACCTTTTATTTGCTAGAGGATTAAATTGAGTCATATACATCCCTAGAGACTTTGATCTGTATTCAGCTTGAAAAAGAACCAAAATCTCCTCTCGTACAGAAAAGGAGACTGTGTACTGTGAACTGCTACTACTATTCCTGACATAGACTGGAACCTGTTATCTGCTAGAACAGAAAATTACTTCAGTAAAAAATAACTGTTCTGTTCCAAGTTTACAAGTGTGACTGGCCACTATTAGTCGCACCAACATCTTGGGCAATCCACCACTTGCCCCCAGACACTATACCCATAAGAGTGCCAGGAGGTCAAATCCCATCAAAGCTTTGCTGGTGGTGACAACATCTACCAATAGTTCTGCCCTGTTGTATACAGATGCAAATGTGTGCCAATAAGCAAGATGAACAAACCCGGCCATGGGGTGACTCCTGTAAGGAAACCACCAAAACCACCATAATAAGTGACCCTATAAGTCAATGTAATGACAAGGGATAAACCAAGGCCAGGTATCCATCCACATACAGCTGTTTCGGGGTGTTGCCCCTCATCAGTGCGGAGCAGGATTCTGGCTAGGTGGGAGCAATGCCTAGTAGAGCCATAAGAGAAACTGATCGCAGAATCGGGAAGGACCTATAGGGATATCTGGCTAGTCCTGTGTTTTGAGACTCTTTGATGAGGCTCCACAAGCTCTTCTTTTGCATAATCAGCAAGATCAGCACTTGCGTGCAGTGCCTTTCACAAGGGGTGACCTATTGCTGTACCAAAGCTGTATTGTTCATATGACCATTAACATGCATTGTTATCTTGCTGTGTAATAAGGATAAATTTTCCGCAAAAGATTAAATCAGCCAACAAATGGTGACAACTGACCTCTGGTTCTTTTACACGAACTGATTACCGCCTGCAAAAGCATTCCTAGGAACGATTGTTAGCAATTTCGGCCCATGTGAAAGGGCCTTTAAACTCTGCATGTCAGTGTAGTCAGCACCAAATGGATTACGGATTAGAAGTCACGTTCCAGTATGCAACCATAGCACCGTGACTTAATGTAGCGGGCAACACTCGAAGGAGGCTCCCGCTCACCATTTTTAAACATTTTTTTCTCGCCCTCTTCTTCATGCACTCAAGGACATTGGGTTTTCCAGTAAACTGATTGTTCTCCATAAAATAGATCATTAATATCAAAAACAGTTGGGGTTTAACTTCCATCACCCCCACTCATCAGTTAAAAGACTTTTCCGGGGGGGAAAAAATATATTTGTTATATTTCTTCCTGTGCACTAAAAATAAAAAATGCCTACATACTCACCTCCACTGCTCCCTTGCCACTGCTGCTGTCAAGTCGTTGTGGCCCTCTGCTTCCTCCTTCCAATTATATGTTGTACACACTGGAACTGATTCTGAGTAGTGAACTGGCACGAAACGTCATCAGAGGGAGGAAGAAAGGGAGTGTATATAGGGAACAAAATAATTGATGGGGGATCAGTGGAGGTGAGTATGTAGGTTTTTTTTATTACTTATTTATAAAAATGTATTTTTTTCCTGGAAAACTCCTTTAACTGAAGAGACTACAAATACTACCTGCATTTCATTGTTTTCCCAGCATATTGCCACACATTTGGTGCTGGCTGCACCTGGTACTTGTCAGGGCTGCGGTGGCGTCCCGCGCTCCGAACCGCACCCCCTCATCGTGTCCTGCAGCCACCGGGGTCCACATGCAGGGACCCGGCGCTGCTGCCACTTTGGCCCCTGGGGGCGCCTCACCTCGCCCCGCTCCTGTACGTCGCTGTGCCGGCCGGCGCGCGCGTCCCCGCCTCCTAGGGCTGTCTCAGAGTTAAAGGGGCAGTCCGCCCCTAATTGGTTGCTGCTCACACACTCTCCTATAAATCGCAGTCCTGCCCCACCACAGGTGTTGGAGCCTCTACATGCTTCCCATAGCGTTTGGCCCAGCTGTTGTTCCTGACCTCAGTCCTTGTTCCTAGTTCCTGTCCGCTGTCCCTAGCCCCTGTCCGCTGCTTACCCATTGTTCCTGAGTACTGTCTGCCACCTGCGGTTACGCCTACAGACCTCTGCCTGCACTATCTTCTGCCTACTGCTCCTGCCACGCCTCGCCTGCCGTCACTAGCAACCAAGCCAGGGGTAGCGACCTGGGGGTCGCCTGCTGCCGCAGCAAGTCTATCCTGCCTTGCAGCGGGCTCTGGTGAAAACCAGCGGCCCCTGGTGAAAACCAGCGGCCCCTTAGACTCTGCTCCCTGGTGCGGTTAGGGCCATCGCTAGTGACGGTTCAGTGGATCCACGACTCCAGGCGTTACAGTACTGCAGCTCAGTTTCGACTCGGCCAGCTACTTCTAAAAACCTGGCACTGTAGATATCCCTCTTTCCCATAGGGTTGGACAGATTTAAAGTTTATTTACAGATAGAATCGTCTTTGCAATAGATTTGCATTTGTTTGTGGCCTGTATATGGACATGATGGATGAAAGCGGTAGGATTACAATAATAAAGAACTTTATAACACCATATAAAACAAGGCACAGGCGCTCTTACATTTAACGGTGCTGTATTAGAGGAGAATGTCTGATATCATTACTCACAAAATCCTGAGAGTTCACATTTACTGTAATTTGTTTCTCCCAATTTCAGATATCTCTTCCTATCAGACTTCAAAGCAAGACGTCAACAGATCTTGAGAAATAACCCGGCTTCCCCTCGCTGATACAGCTGGTGATACGGCAAGTCTTATACAGAGGACACTGAACTGCTCCTACTTTCTGACTGTCGGGCTGTCCCGTCACATGTCACACCGACAGTGAGTGACAGACGCAGAGAGACGAGAGATCTTTAAGGAGAAGACACCAGGGACACAAACTACGACCATATTTCAAGTGCTATATCTCCACTGTCCTCTTCTTATAAATTGGTTTGTCGTGCTCAGATGATTACACTGCTTCTGTCTGACCCAGAGGAGAAAAATGCATCTTTTATCTACCTTATAGCAGATAGGGAGCTGGGAATAATACAGAGAGGAGACAGAATAGAAGAACCCAGAGGAAAAGAAGGAAAAGCGGCTCTAAGGAAGAAAGAATGGAAGGGAAGAGGGAGTGGGGGAGATTCAAGACGTGATAGGAGGGATGCGGAGAAAAGAGAGAGAAGAAATTACGTAGGTTTCTGTAAGGCGACATTAGGCGGTAGAGGATATTAGCATAAAACACTATTGGATCTTGCCAGTTGTTGATGTAGCAGAGCTGAGTTGGTTACTAGAATTCCATGTAAGAGTGCTAGAATATTTTACTGAATTATTGCACTGATAAATGATGCAGTTATGAACGCACTCAGCTCTGCTATATCAGTAAGTAATACTCAACTGGAAAAAAAAGTACACATTCTGCTGTGGCTCAAAAGTAGATGAATGGCACAATCATGAATAAGCAATATGGAAACTGCGGGGGCACCAAGTACCATTGATGTAATAGGTGAATGTCAGTTGTGAAGGGGCATGGACCGACATGTTACAGTGGAGCAGCTCACCACTAAAATGAAGCAGGGGTCTCCAGAAATGTGACTACAACAAAATATCAGTGAACCCTACTGCGTATGGGGCTCTGATTCAGACAGGTGGTTACCCCTATCCAAGCTGCATCAGCAGAAGAGGCCTTCATTCTTACTATAGTATCAGAATTGGATCTCCAGTAGTGTTATGCGGAGAGGCTGAACTGGGTGAAGCAATGTTCAGCAACCCAGGCGCTCGGCATTTGACTCCCTGTGGCTGCCAAAGGAAGTCCTAGAAAACATGCATATGGCCTATGGCTGTATCCATGTTTTCTAGGTAGCCTTAGGGTGGCATCCACCTTCTGCAGCTGTGAAGAGTCAAATGGCGAGCACTCGGGTTCAGAGAACATTACTGAACCCAAAAAGTTCAGCCCCTCGCTCAACACTAATCTCCACTGATTGGAAGCATTATGGTTTGGGCCACTCATCCATTTGGAAGATACTCTCATCTGATGTGGGTATGAATACATCCTTGCAGATCATATACACCCACAAATGGTGATGGTCTTCCCTGGGGCAGATGGGATCTACTAGTAAGACAATGCGACATGTCACACAACTAGTAATGGCTAACAAGGTCATGATCAAGGCTTCCAAATACGACCCTGGCCCCTAGTTCCCCAGACTTGATCCCAATTGAGTATCTGTATATTTGCTCTGTGGTTGCTCCCCCATAGTCCCTCCAGGAGGTGCGAGATGCTCTGCAGTCAGCATGGCTCCAGATACCTGTGACACCTACCAGGACCTTACATAGTCACTCCCAGCCTGTCTAGCTGCTGTCCATGCTGCACATTGTGGTTACTCTGGATTAATGTATATACCACTTGTTCTCCAAAGTGTAACGTCTGGGTGACTATATACAACTAGGTCCTTATAATAATATCCATGGATCATGGTGGACTGGGTGCTATTACAAAGGCTAGTACAGCCCGCTCTTTGTATAACAAAAGTCTAACACAGGTCATCCTATTTCCTATTCACAGACCAGGGCTTCTGTTGGACATAAGCCCAGATTGCCCTTTGGGACCATTGGAAATAAAAAACCCAATAGCAATTCTGCAAATATCATTGATCATAAATGTAATTCTGTTTAGTGTATACAGCTCTTAGCAGACCTATGCAATTCTATGATTACACATCATTGCACTTATACGTATAAGTGTGGTAGAGAATAGATGGGCAGCTATGTGACAATAGCAGACTAAGCAGTCTGTAACCATGGGGTGACATAGGAATGCATAGGAGCTGTAGACACAAAGCGGTAGGATATTTTTTAATCCTATTAAGACTATGCGTCAAGTTGCTTATTCTTTAGTAGATTGGTGGACGCGGCCTTCAAATAAACTATGAACTGCTCAAACAAATACAACATAAAATTGTTGTAAAAGAAAATATATAAGGCAGAAAATCATCCAATTCTAAAGGAATAGGAAACTACACCCACATTCCCCATGTTCATGATGAGCTATGATACACTGACAGCTTCTTGCTGTAATGCACAAATAAACTTGACCTTTGGAGATTATTGGACAGTGAGAGAGCGATGATTATGGGGCTATAGACTCACTGAACCCTACATTATATAGTAACAGCTTCAGTTTGATCATCAAGATGTGGTTACTCAGATCAATGTCTGTTGCCTATACTGATGCTTTTCATGAAGGCAGGGAAGGCGACTGCTATAGGGCCCTTGCAGGAAGGGGGCCCGGGAAAGCCTGCTCTGCCTTTATGGTAGGTATGCCACAGACAGCCGACCACCGCATCCCTCCTCCCCCAGGGGCCCGGAGAGGAAGAGTGATCCGGCACTGTACTGTTCAGACCCCTCACTGTAGTGCAGGGTGAGCGGGCCGCATATCAGAAGGAGAGGAACAGAGGAGCAGGACCTGCCAGGTCCTGCACACACACACAGAAGGAGAAGGATAAAGGACCTTATCACATGACCCAAAGGTCCTCAATACTGAAAGTGCTGTGCCTATATGTGTGTGTCATTGAGTGGATATGTATCTGTGGATATATATCTATATGTCAGTGTCAGTAAGTATCAGCGGAAATATGTATGTATATGTCAGTGTGTGTATGTATCTATCTGTGGCTATATATGTATATGTCAGTGTTTGTATGTATGTATCTTTGGGTATATATGTATACAGTGGTGCCTTGAATTACAAGCATAATTTGTTCCGGGTGCTTGTAATCCAAATCCACTCTTAAACCAAAGCAAATTTTCCCATAAGAAATCATAGAAATGCAGACAATTGGTTCCACACACCAAAAATAATGATTTATTATTCTGAATAACAGGTAAAACAGATGAACAGAAACAGCAGAATATGTGATATTATAAGTTACTGTACAGTGATGGAGAGGATGGGAAACACAAGGACTGACAGAGACTGCAGGGGGCAGGAAGGAATGAGCAGGGCAGAGGTGGGCACAGTATAGCAGCACTCTCTGTCCGGGGAGAGAAGGGTTACAGCTATGGAGAGATTACCTCCACAGTCCTGTCCCCTGATGCAAGCCCCATCCTGAAGTGGATCTGCTATAATTTGGAAGGTGAGGGAGACTTCCTGGGTCAGAGTACAGTGCTGTAGACACTGCTATGCAGACCATGCCCCTCCTCCACTCCCCCTCCCACCCAGTACAGGGAGCTCTTAAACCAAAGCAATGCTCTTAAACCAAGTCACAATTTTGAAAAACTGTGAGCTCTTAAACCAAAATGCTCTTAAACCAAGTTACTCTTAAACCAAGGTACCACTGTATGTCAGTGTATATATGTGTGGTATCACACTAGGGGTGTTGCGTATATATACACCCTTCGCAAAAGTCTGTACTTATTGTGTCATTATGGTGCTGAAAGTAGTGCTTAAGTCATTGCTTAAGTAGTGCTTAAGCCATTAAATGTCGCTATATTATGTATGTGTATATGGAAGCTGCACAGCTGAAGAATTGCAAAGGGTTATTGTTTTCAATGTGTCACCTGAATCTGTAGAGCAGTAGGAGTCAAGCTTTCTTCTTTTCTATCATATCCTCTCTTTCTTCTATTTGCACTTTTTCACCCACCCACAGCACACCTAACATGCTGGGGAGGAAGTAAGTCAGATGGGTGGAGGAGGAGTTTAGTTCTTTCCCATCTGGACATTGTGGAGGAAGGACACACACTAGATGGCTCTCCACAGTGGTCCTGCCTGGGCCCTGGCCTTCTGCCAGGTCCCCGTACCTCAAGTCAGTCTTAGCTTGACCCTGCATGGTAAGGACGCAAGACATTACACTGCTACCAACTTCTTCACTAGAACAAAGAAAAAGAGCAGCACTCCATAGCACAGGTCAGATGGTAGAATGGGTGTGAGCACAAACTTAGAAGCTCTCACCTGGGTGGGTTGTGCAAAGGGAGGCACAACACTCGAAATGGCTTGTATTAGAACCGCAGCCTCTCCCCAAATGGATCCAACCAGGATCCTAAACGATACAATGAATCACCTCCTCTCCATACAGGGGAGTTTTCGGGGCGCAGGTCCAAAGAAGTGTATATACTGACAGCAGCTCCCTCTGTACCTCATAGAGCTAATATCAGACTCCCCTCCTCCAGGCTGTGGTGCCCTGCTCTGTTTTGTTTCAGTCCACAAAATGGCTGACATGAAGGAGCACATGCTAGGCCTAAGCCTAGGAACTCGCAGTACAGGTGTCAGCAGGGAACCCTCAGCATTCCACTCATCCCAGGTAACAAGGTCTGGGGCCTGTGTCTAGTGGGCATAAGGTGGTGTAAAGACTAAAGTCAAAGGTCAATACATGAGCATAGGTGTTCTTCTAATTCTTCTGATTCTTCTTCTAAGTATTGTACCTCATCCTCCAACATCCCGACAGAGCACAGTACTACATGGGTTGAGACTATCACAGCATTCTCCTCTTTGCTACTCCATCTCTTGTATTGCTCAATACAACTCAACCAACATGACTATCCGGGAGGGTCACTACACCACTCTGGCCATCCGTGAACACTCTAACCCAAGGGACCCAGTAGCAACCCAGCAGGACACTGACCACAGGGGAAAAGGGTACAACTGGCCTTGTCAAATAAAAGCAGGTGTGCCATGACACCTGTGTGCCCACCAGGCTTTGGCGTCACGGGACAACATGCCAAGGCTCCAGCTGTATTTCGGCCATCCACCACAGAAGTGGCGTCACACCACAACACCTAGCAAGTAACTGGCCGCTCCTCCGATATAACACCACATATGAAGTCCAGTGAAGTAAAGGAGAAACTGCGGCAACCCACCGGTCTGTAGTGAATTCTTCTTTATTGATTCAACATTCTTGTACAGAAAGGCATCAGGGGGTGAATGGGAGGACATACACACGGACAGACAGTGGATAGCGACGATCATTTCGTGTGGACTAGCCACACTTCATCTGGCTAACACCACATATGTATCTGTATGGGAACGGCGCTGAGGATGAAGGTAAGAGACATACCTTCATTTTAAGCACACCATGTGCTATAGGGGACTATCAGAAGGTTAGATTTGTCTAACCTGCTGATAGTTTCCCTTTAAAGTGGCCAAGCGTGCATGTGATATCAATGTCAAGGGGAGAAAGCCAGTGCCAAATAGCTTATCTTCAGGGAGAACAAATGGATCTGGTGGTGAAATTCAATACCCAATCCTTTTCTTCCCAATATCATGGGTCAGAGGAAAGTTGGAAGGCCCCATACACCTTAGACTATAGCGATGAGTTCAGCCATCGATCTAAGGTGTATGGGGCTCTCCTGAACAACCACCGCCAATCAATGTTAAAGGACACACAAACGATGCAGCAATCATTTGTTCAGCCCAACCGCAGGATTACTCATGCCTTGTAAAGGCACTGCAAACAAACGCCAATCTATTTGATCTGTTCTTGTACCGAAGATCAACAAGGACCCTTCAGGATGTTTTTTTTAGAAAGATGTCTTTTGGATAAGTTTTTTGCTTGTTTTGTGCCAAGGGAAATCATATTTGCATCTCCTGCACATGTGCCGGGGGGATAGGAAAACGGCACTTTCCATTCCTAACATTTCTTATCTACACCAGCACCAACGAGTCAGTCTGCAAAGGAGCTAATGCTATTCCATCAGATGTAGATGCAGTCATTATACTTTCCTCGCACGTGGGGTGGCGTATACCCCCTGGAAATAAGATGTCTAGCTCTATAAATAATTGCAATGCATTTAATTAATTAATTCCATGATTATTTAAATGCTTTTAATTATGCACTGATTAGATTTGGGAAATTAATAAAGATGTAGCCGGTCTGATTTTTGAGGTGGCAGGAGATCTCCTGGTGATATTTAAGTCAATGCATGAGCAAGCCTCCCACTTGTGATATCATTTACGAATGCAAAGACCATGATGACTTCAGGGGGTCAAGAACATATGTGACCATTTCTTGGTTTGTCGATTGTTTGTGAATTTACTTTCACATAGTAAAAACATGGAAAACTTTTTTTCTTTTCGAGCAGTTCTGTGGTGTTTGGGGGGCTTCGGCCAAATGTAACCTCAGAAATTGTATCACTTCAGTACAGTAAGATTGTGTAATGCCTAATATTCATCAAAATGCCGGTTATCACCACTTGTGAGAGGGATGGAATCCCTGAACTGAGAGGCCCTAGTTTATCACTCCAGCAGATCACTACACACATAGCCTGAGATGTCAGCACTGTTCTGCATTGTGGCTTCCAGTGGTTGGGAAACCAACGAGGAACTGCAATGATAGCAGGAGATGCACCGATTAGAAGAGCAGAACACAGCGATTCATTCTGTACTGCGAGTGAAGTTTGACATTACATACCAAGTCTGGGGCATCGATCAGTGTCTACACAAACATCGAAGGTGCTTGCCTGACACCAGCTACAGGTTTTCCATTGACTTCATGCCACTCTGAGAGGCTATTATGGTGCAGACTGCTGTATTGACGTGAGTTAGTTCCTGGTGGAAGGGTCTTCTGTAGTGGAGTTGGTGAGAGACAGAGAGACACAAATTTCCAGAGCCTGTGAGAGGAAATAGTATGCACTGCTAAAAGGTGGGGTAACAGTCACCTGAGTTCAACCTTGCCTACGCCTGGGATCCATCTAAAACTACTGGACAATCTAACGAGTCAGAGATTGATCCCCAGTGGAACAAAGAGCCTAAGCTGAAGTATTCCACTGATACGTGCTCGGCCTTCTTGGCTAATCTTCAGAGGTTAGCTTCACTCAGTAGCTTCACTTTAACTACTAAACCTGACACTTGTTTGGCAAAAGGCGATCTTATTCTCTACTTATTCTAATCGTGCGTACCAGGTCTTCTTCTTCCACACTAAGTTCTCCTACACAACCATCCCGGCAGAGTACTGCACTAATTAGGCAAGGTCCTCAAGACAGTCCCTGAACCTAAGTCAAGCAACACTACTTCTACTTCTTACTACTACTACTGTCGGCTACTACCTCAAGCATTATGGACACCTTTACCTGCACCTACTAGAGTTATTGACCTGTAATAATATAATAATAATAGTAATAATAATAATATTTATTTGTATAGCGCGAACAGATTCCTGTATAGAACTGGCGTTCTCAAGTATAACCTGGTTAAGTGCTGGACTCCATCACACCTGCACCCACACACACCTGGTTCCACCCTTTTCAAAGCCCAGTGCTTGTATACCCGGGGGTGGGCATTACTACTCTTGGCCACTGTGACAAGTACCTAAGTGATAGCACCACACTAGCCCATTGCCAACAACCCTAGGGTACGGAAATTTGGGCTGTCAATATATAACTGTTGCTGGCAGCTGGAGGGCCATACATTGGAGAACACTAAGCTTGGAAGAGTCATTGTGTAGTTTAGGACTTATATGAGGGTAAAGACATGAATGTCGAGGGAATACTAGGGCTATATAATGGTGGTGATCAGTCTGCAGCAGTCACTAACACTTATGGTGAAGCACAGAGAGCAGCATTTAGTTGAGGGCAGTGTGACATTAACATTATTAATATAGATTTACTGTGCTGTAAAGATAACTGTCCTCAATGGATTCATCACGGTCAGTTTAGCAAGCCAACTGATTAGATATGGAGTCATTTGTCATCAACATGGCGGCCGCTGTGTGCTCTCCCCCCAGCGCTGCGCTCGCTACTAACAATATAGCCTGTACTCGGCCCACTTGGGTTGTTATGTTAGCGGAATGAAAAATTGGTACCAATAAAGAAATGAGATGTATGAGTATTGGAGCCAATTATAGGGACATAAGAGAGGCACTTATTACAACAGGTGCTAAAGAGATTGGACATCTATGGGCTTCATCAATATATAATCATTGGAGACACCGTAAATGCACCTAAAGGAGATTGCCTTATCGAGATGCAGAGCTGCCTATGTTCATAAAAGGTTATTGCAAAGATTTGTCAAGTATCATTGTGTTTTAATGAGAGGATGTGCCAAATCTTCCAAGCATTGACTGCGGACTCGCTAAAGGTGCTATAAATATCCAGCACTCTATAGGGGCTTTATAGCAGATGGAGATCTGTGTATACCCAATACAAGGCTCCGAATCCCCTGCCTAGACTTAAGATAAAGATGTTAAAGGGGACCTGTGAGGTTCAATTTGAGAGGTACAAGATCCTTGAGAAATAGTGAGATTTGATTTCATGCCTCATTTCTGGCTCATCTATGTATCTGTATGAGAGACGAGTCAACCACTATGAATCTATATTATACAACGAATTATAGAGAGTATAAAAACTTTCATCAGCCTATAAATGTACCTTGTAGACCTATGCCATGTTATCCCATATAACAGATTGTGGCAAGGAGACAGGAAGGCGTCTTGGGTCAGGATCCTATGCTTCCCCTCCTCTGCTGTTCACACATTCAGGTTTTGGCCGGGTTCACACAACATATTTTTTCAATTACTAACGGCCATTGTTGCAGATTGCAACACCGGTTAATATATATTGAAAAAATACATTGCATTGTTTTCTATGGAATCCCGTCCGGTACTACAGTCATTGTCATTCTTCGTGGGCCCTATTACAGACGATTATCGTGCAGAAAATTCTTATTTTGTTTGCATTTAAACGATAATCGCTCTGTGTAATTGCAGGCAACAGTCGAAAAATCGTTGGTGTGTCGTTGATCGTTGATTTAGATCTGACCCTAAAATCATTGTTAATCAGTTAATCATTCGCTAATTGTTCAATGTAATTCCGCAATTGTTCACTCATCGTTCAGTGTAATTGCACATCGTTCCTTCTTTTGCTGGGATCAGATGGAGTAAGAGATCGTAGTAACAATTGTAGCTACCGACTATCGTTCTGTGTAATATGGTAACGATTTCAGGTTAACGATAAACAATCTCGTTTGCAAACGTTTACCATTAGTCGTTAATAATCGCTTCATCCCTCAGCAATTATTTAACCCCTTGGTGCTCGAGCTAGCTTGAGCCTTAAAGGTAAGATAAAATGACTTGTCATCCCAAGGGTCTGATCTCCATATCCCCAGCCATCTCCATATGGGCCAATATGAATATGGCTTTATTCATTCCTATGGAACAGTTGGAAAGAGCTAAGTACAGCACTCAAATCTTTCCGATGGCTCCATAGGAATGAATAGACCTGCCATATTGCAAGATCCATAGTGTTCTTATCTTTTGTGTGACACTGCTTGTTTTGGGCTCATTTTTTTTTTTCAGGAAGATGTGTAGTTTTTATTGATACCATATACATGACTTTTTGATCTCTTTTATGACATTTTTTCTTTAGTGGATTGACAAAAAACAGCAATTCTGATGCTGTCTTTGTTGTATATTTTATAGCGTGCACAGTGCGTTACAAATAATGACATGGTGTTATACCTGGGTCGTTATGGATGTGGCCAAACCAAAAGCAAATGTGAATAGTTTTTGTGTTTTCTAGGTGTTTTATGTTTGTGTTAACAGTTTATTATATATTGAAAATACAATGCATTTCTGTTATTCGGGGGATTTTTTAAAATGTTTTATTGTTAAAATGTTTTTTTTTTTTACTTTTACACTAGTGTACATTACCCAGTGATCTTCTGATCACTGTTACGGCTGTAGTGAAGTGTATTGTATATGTCAGCATAATGCTGACAGGCAATCTACACAGCCATGCCTTTGGAGGCTTATCCATGGCGACCTCAGGGGCCTTCAGAAGGTTTCCGGGATTGCCACTGAGATGATCAGAAGCCACAGAATCCACCGGTACCTGTTACATGGTATGAAACTGATAAAATTAGGAATTTCTCTAGGATTTTTTAAAAAGCTGCGTACAGGCTGGACCCTACACAACCTGATCTTTTCACCTACTCACGGTCCCTTTGCTCCCCTCCGCACCTGCAATGAAGATATTTATGATGATATTTTTTCTTAATTGCAGAAAACCTCTATAACCTGACTATATCTAAAAACTACAGAGATTTGCGATGTTTTTATGTAGGATTTTGCCTTGTGTACCCATAAACAGTAAAAAGGCATCCACAATGGCCGCACCGCCAAGACCGAGGACGTTTAATTATTCTTCAGGTTTTGTCCACTTTAGCCTTCACCAAGTGTTTTTCTAAACGGCTGAACTTTGTTCCATCTGCTTAAAGTGTCAAATGTAGAAACAGTAAGTCAAGAATAAAGCAGGATTATCCGCTATAAAGGACACCACACTGTGTCTTCTCACTTAGCCGCACCTTTACAGTACTTTACGTGGCAATTTTCCATCTGCCGCTGGCATTTCATCCTGCTTATTCTCCCCTGTATCTTATTAGGTTTGTCCTTTACAGGTCTGCCAATGATCCCACTGTGTGCCTCTTCTCATTCCATGTAGTCCCTGTGGTTATCTCACTACTCGTTGACCATTTCCCCCCCAACAATGGTGACCGGGTCACTCGGCAATTCTTTGAAAAAAGAAAAAGGAAGGATTAACATGTATGGAAGTCACGTCTGGCCTTCTGGGTGTCCACAGCAGACGATGATGGTAATGTAACCATTTCCCTTCAGTGTGTGAATAGGTAGACTGGGATTAATAGTATTCGCTACAGAAAGTCATCTATTGCTTTATCTTGTCTTCCTGTGATATCGGGCATGGGATGAAATAGAAACAAATGTCAAACGTCAAATAGTATTTTCCCTTAAAAATTTTAAAAAAATATAAATAAATAAATGGAATAAAATATACATTTTTCCAGTAAGAATATGTTATCAAGCGGTCTTCTTTTTAAAGCTATCCTTAGTATAGGCTATCAATATTTGCAGGTGGGGGTCTGACCCTGAGAACCTCACCGGTTAGCATGTAATGGGACTAGAATACCCTTACTAACATGTACGGGTCATGTGTTTAATTGGCAGTCTAGGTATGATCCAAGTCCTCCGCAGTCATGATAATTATAGTAAAATGTGCAAGAAAATCATAGAAATGCAATCTAAGCTATTGGTATCATGACGTAGAGCAGAAAGAGCTGGGCAGATTGATATATATCTTTATGGGAAAAGATTCTGCATAACCTGTCATTGATTGAACTCTCTGATCGTTCCCTACTTAGGTGTCTAGTGGGCATGGCACCATCCTCTGGACTCCTAAAAATAAAGATCAGAGATTTCATTCAGTAAGGGCCCGATCAACGATGGAAACGAGCGCCGATCTGCTAGATCGGCGCTCGTTTACTGGGCCTATTCCACGGCCCTGATAATTGTTAAGCGAGTGCTGCAGGGACATCGTTACCGATGTCCTTGCAGCCCTTGCACCATACATTACCTGTCCGGGCTGCAGGTCTTCTCCTTCTTCCGGGGTCCCGCACGCAGCAGCTTCAGAGCGGGGCTGTCAGAACTGACAGACTGCTCAGCCAATCACTGGATGCGGCGGTTCCGGCCAGTGATTGGCTGAGCGGTCTGTCATTTCAGACAGCCCCGCTCTGAAGCTGCTGCGTGCAGGACCCCGGGAGAGAAGAAGACCTGCAGCCCGGACAGGTAATGTATAATGCTGCTAAAACCGTCAGTCGCCGCCGCGCACTGCTATTCCACCGTAGCGATGCACTGGTGGCGAACGAAGATTTTAGGTCTGAACCTAAATGAACGTTCAGCCAATGACACGATCATCGGCTGATCGTTCTCTCTATTCCACGGAGCGATAATCGGTCGAATTGGGCCGATTCGGACGATTATTTCTCTGATTCGGCCGATTATCGCTCCGTGGAATAGGCCCTTTAGTTACAAGTTAGACAGAATCTTTTCCCATAAAAATATATATCAATCTGCTTGGCTCTTTTGGCTCTATGACATGATGGTGACAAATTAGGCAGAATTTTCATGGTAACAGGTTCCCTTTAAGTTGACACACATATAAAATAACTGTTGGCTGATTTGGCCAGCAGCCATTTTTCCTCGTCCATCATACATGTGAATGCTTTGCTCAGTCAAGTGAGCATGTGTTCTCAATGAGGAGAGGAGATAAAGTTACTGCCTATCACCTCTGGCAGAAACTTATATAAAAAAAAAATATATAGGCAGTAAAAATTGAACATGGCCGATCCTTCTCTCGCCCAACAATATTAGTGATGAGTGCAACTTAAGCATGCTCGAGTCTTTCCAAACCCAAAAGTCTCTGCATTTGATTAGCAGTGGCTATGCCCTGCCATAGTTGTTGGAGACTCTTCATGCTTCCCATTAGCGCATGACCCCAGCTCTCTCATGATTCCTGCCCGTGGTTCCTGCGTTCCTGCCTGCCTATGTATCTCCAGCTGCACCTCATTCACCACTGTTAGCAAGCCAAGCCAAGAGCAGCGATCTGGGAGTCACCTGCCACAGCAAGTCCATCCCGCCTTGCAGTGGGAACTGGTGAAGACCAGCAGCCCCTTAGACTCCGCTCCCTGGTGCGGCTTACGCCATCGCTAGCAGTATAGCAGATCCTCTACTCCAGTCTCCACAACTTACAGATACAGCCTATGTCCTAGGGCTGTATCCATGTTGTCAAGGCAGTCCTAGGGCTGCATCCATCTTCTTCAGCCACTGGTAATTAAATATAGAGACTTCTGGGCTTCAATGGACTCGAGCATGCTCAATGAATATGTGATACGGCCAGTGTTCTGTAAGTCTATACTTTACCTCCAATACCAAGAAATGCGGAAATACCAAGGAAATAGAGGTGGTGAGTAGGGAGGAGCGAACTTTTGAAAAGTTCGGTTCGGTTCGATCCGGCGAACTTTCGTGAATTTCGGATCGGTCCGAACCGAACCGAAAACGAACCTTGCTCTAACGGCTGAATAATTGCAGCTACAATAGTAGGAGTGTGATAGGGTATAGTTTCGTTTAGTTGCAGTTGATATTACAATGAAAAAAAGTGGGAAAAAAATTTCCAAAAATAATGAGAAAAAAATAAAAATAATAATAATAGGAATAAAATTTATAAAATATAGTGAATAAAAGTGCCAAAATAGTGACAAAAAATATTGAAAAAAAAAGTTTGCAAGGAGGATGCGGCAGCACTTGTTTGCACCCAGGCCAGTATTGTTGAGAAGAGACAAGTTGAGCAGAAGGAGGCAGCAGTTGATTGATTCCAGTCCAGTATTATTGAGGAGAGGAGGCAGCAGTTGATCGATTACAGGCCAGTATTATTAAAAACAGACTACTAGTGATCAGGGGCGGATTAGCTTTACCATAGGCCCCGGGCTGTTCACCAAGCCTGGGCCCCCCCACCCCACTGTAACTATGGAAGCACTAGCCTGGCGTTCACAGTACAGGATAGATAATGTCATGATGTCCTGATCATGGGCCCCCCAGGAGCTCAGGGCCACGGGCTGCCGCCCAAAACGCCCCTATTATAATCCACTACTGCTAGTGATTATTATATTTCTATTTTTGTTCCTCGGCTTACAAAGTTCTGACAAACTAAATCTACTTACTCCTACGAAGCAGGTTCACTGGCCATGATACAATTGCATCTAGGGGGTCACGTGATTGTTTTGAGAAACAAATGTATCGTTTTTTGTTCCTATGTGTATATGCCAAGGTTATTTCGCCATTTTCTGTATTTTCACATCTGAAGAGTGAAAGCAATTCTCTCAATTAGCTTATTTAGAACTGTGAAGGCAAATCGATGGAGGCAGATATGGTTATCGATAAATCACTCATCGACGTTTATGGACTAATCTTACAAGTAAGTATTTGATAACGCCTTGCCATTAATGAGTTAATAAATGTTGACATAGGTGGAGTTCTAACAGCTTACAGCTTTTTGGCTTATCATTGTGAGTCTGAGAAGCGATGTGTGTGACAGTCACTTGATGTATTTTTTACAGTTATTGTCAAAATTAAATGTACAGGTCTGGTCTTCGAATATATCAGATATCTGTTCTCAATAATGCTTACATTCTGTCCCGGTACTTTACATTGCTTCATTTTATATATGTGTTGTTTAAGGCTCTTTCCTTCCTAATTTCTCAATTACAAGTTAGTCATGGATGATATTTATGACGAAGCTAAATGTTTATTATGGATTTTTGCCCCCACCTATTGCCCTGTGTGACTACTTTGGTCACCATACATTGCTAGTAGTTCACGTCCCTACGAATGTGTGTAATTCCTATGGCTTGCCCATAAGGGTTAGCTCTAAATCGCACTATACATTTATATTTGTTAGGGTACAAACACACACCGTATACGCAGCAGATACGCAGCAAATACGCAGCAGATCTGCAGCAGATTTGGTGGTGCAGATTTGATGCTGTGTTCAGTTATTTAGATCAAATCTGCTGCGTATTTGCTGCGTATTTGCTGCGTATCGCAGCAGTAAATAGGCTGCGTATACGGTGTGTGTGTTTGTACCCTTAGGCTATGTGTCTGTGTGAAACATAATGCAATGTATTTCCAATTGTAGCCAATGTGCCGCTAATTATGTTTGATTCGCTATGTTTGTGTAATATCTCTTCCAGGAATTTTCTTTGTTTGATCACATGTTGCTGAGAAACGAGGGTGTGACTTATGGTTTGTGTTAGCGAGCTGCCCGTGCTGCTAACTCACTCCCCCATCCCCCCTCCGGATTGTGGTGTCGAATTCACTATTACGTTATGTTTGAAATATTTGAGGCTTACACTATGACCACATGATGGGAGTAGTTGTGTACTGTGTATATGATATGGGCCGGCAGCAGACATCATGGAGGGAGAGGGAGGAGGGAGGGAGTAAGCAGCACGGGAAGCTCCATAACCCACCCACATAAGTGACGTCATATTTAGTCAGCAACATTGCCTCTAACAAGGAAAAAGCCTCGACTAGCTATTACCTTACCAAGCGAGCATTGTTTGCAAGAGGTTTATATTATTTATTTATCTTTTTATTAAGGTCCATGCTCGGCCACTGCTATGGGACGGCCCTGCGCCTGGGTACACAAGCCGGGAGGTTGCCCGGATTGTGTACCCAGGTTGGGACAAGCATAGTAGATTACAGAAGTTGATCATTGGTAAGTTATTTACCCACTATGTCAAACAAGAAACTCTACTGTTATGGTCACCTGACGCTCATATATTACTAATGTCTGTACGTTTTTTGCTTTCAGCCAAACATGTGGAGACCAGGTGGTCCAGTGTGAGAGACAGATTCATCAGGGAGCGACGGCAGCTGATGAGGCGTGGGGCCTCACAAGAGGAACTCGGCTCTTTGCGTTTTGCCCCAATGCTGCGTTTCATTTTGAATGCCAGCAGACGGCGCCAGTAAGTGTGTGTCTTAATTGCATCTGTCCATGCTAGGATCAGATGATGTCAGTATTAGTTCAGTCTGTTATGTGTGCAGACATATAGACATGTGTTACGTAGACAGAGATTATATACATCGAGCTTCCTGCAGGGGGACCTATATATTTCTGGAACTGGATAATAATAAAGTTACTAACAATAATGCTCCCCCTGCTGTACACTCAATATTCTTTATAAATGCAGCGTGCCCTAACTGGATACTAAAAATTGTTTAATAAGTCGATGATGTAAGACCTAACTGGAGTTCGATTTAGCTACAAAGCACGGACAGGATGAATGGCGACAAATGTGCCCCAATGATTACATATGACCTAACAATGTCCCACTCATTTCTCAAGTGAGATTTTTAGGGAGCCAAGGGCTAATTAGCGCAAGATGTGAGAATAAATTACTATTTCTTTGCAGACATATTATTTTCCCTGAGCATCATTTTTGGGGAGCAGTGTGTGAATGTTGATCAATAGTCTAGATTATGCGCAAAGGTAAGGCTAACACATTGGACATACTGGATAAAAAAAAGGACACAAAAAGCCTAAGTAAAATCCTGCATTGGATGCATATTGGTTCTTGAGAATTGTTACAATGTTGCTAACATGTTTGTAATAACAGATTTTGTCCACTGTTCATTGTCAGCAGAGATGAAGAAGCTCAACAAACAGCAGAGGCCTCATCGGATGAAGAGAATAAAGAACCTCATCTGACGGAGGCACGCCCCATGACTCCACCACCAAGAGGCCAAGAGGGCCCTGTTGAGCCTGGGCAGGGAGACGAACATCTGGCTTGACGTTAAAGAATAAATTGTGGGCGTCCTGCCTGCACTCCCTCTTATACTAAGGTTGTTGTTGCCATAAATGATTGTGATAAGTGGTCACACAGCCTCTGCCCCCCCCCCTCAACCACTATCCTGTGCTTTATACTATTTCGAGCATGTAATAAAGATCTTTTGTTATATATCGGTGTTTGACTATTTTCTGGATATCACAAGTTTTTTACTTCCTATCTCTGCCTATCTCTCTCTCCCTCTCTCTACCTCCCTGTAAATATCTACTTGTTTGCCTATCTATCTATGTGCTTTCCCTCCCTAACTAGCACGGAGCTCCTCTCTCTGCAGTCTAGACACACAATGAGAAAGAGCATGGACGCTCAGGCACTTCCTGTTCCTGGAGTGACGTCACACACCTTGATATTCACATAATAAAAGGATAAAAGGGATTATAGGAGTAATAATTCCTTATACCCTCTTCCATTCTGTGAAAACAATACAGTTTTGCGACGCCGTTGCGGTTTTAACGAACTTCGTCACAAACATTTTGAAAGTTCGGTTCGGTACCGAACCGAACTTTTTGCAAAGTTCGCAACGAATCTGGTTCGTACCGGTTCGGTTCGCTCATCCCTAGTGGTGAGGAGCCAGACTAAAGACATCTCGGTGCTTTGCAGCGACTCGCATTGAGCCGTGTTAATAGTGTTATTTAACTTGCTGATCTTCTGCAGGTTATGTTTTTGTTTTTCCCCTTTTGTCTATTAAAACCTTCAGTCTTGTGAAACAAAGCAAAGCTGAAATAAAAGGAAATCAATGCATTTTTCTACTGCTGTACCGGTGCCAGGGTTAGGTAAATGAGTGCAATTAATTGTGAATGTGATTTTCATTTAGATTTTTTTCCCATCAATACAAACAAAACTTGTTCTTATCTTCAAAGTAAGGGTCATTTCATGGTGTCAAGAGTTTAGTTACAGATTTTTTTATTTCCATTTGGTAAGTTACAGAAAGTCAGAAAAAGGATCAATACAACTTTCTGCCTAATATTGTGTCTCTCTGTGCCAGCAAAACAGTTTTTGACCTTTAAGGGTAACATTTTACAAGACCTCCTAGGGTGTCCTGTGGTATCCGAAACCAAGACATTAGCAACAGATTGTTTAAATCCTTTAAGTTGTGGGGTGAAGCCTCCATTGATGGGACTTCATAGAAACTTGACCAAATTTTAGTCTTGAACTCATTGTCATGCTCCTCATTCCTTTGTACAGCAATGACGTTACCAAGAACTGCATATCATTCAAAAATTGATGAGAAGACCCCAAAAAATTGGTCTGGTAAGCTGTCAAGAGGCTACAGCAACATTACCGGAGCTGCAGGAATATGGCAAGTCCTGGTTGTGTACTGCATGTGACAGCAAGCTACCATATTCTTTAAATTTCTAGGCTGTGGGGTAAGGTAGGAAGACGGAAGCTTTTTCTTACAAAGAAAATTATCCAAGTCTAGATATGTTTTGCCAACTCTTCCAAAGGCTTGGAACATAGCAACATAGTTAATAAGGTTGAAAGAAGACAAGAGTCCATCAAGTTCAACCTACAGAAACCCTACTGTGGTGATCCAGAAGAAGGCAAAAAGCCCCTAAGAGGCAGATGCCAATTGCCCCATCACAGGGAGAAAATTCCTTTGTGACTACGAAATGGCAATCAGAATAATCCCTGGATCATTGTATCACCAGACATGTTATGGTCTGATGAGACCAAGGTTGAAGTTTTTGCCATAATTCCGAAAGGAATTGCTTGGTGCAAAGCCAACACTGTGCATCACTAACACAACACCATACTGCCAGAGATGCATGGTGGAGGCTGCTTTCTGCAGCTGGAACTAGGGCTTTAGGTAACTTAAAGGGTATTATGGGTAGTTCCAAATTTCTGTCTATTTTGGCAAAAAAAAGAAAACCTTCAGGTCTCTGCTAAAAAGCTGAAGGTGTCACCTTTCTGCATGGCAATGACCTAAAACATACCTCCCCATCTACATATGGATGTACCGGAAGAAGATCCCAGCCAGAACCATGATTTGAATCCATTTGAAAATCTGTTTGTTGACCTAAAGAGGGCGCTGTACACAAGAGATGCCCTCAAAATATTCCAGCTGTGGGGCGCTTGTCCAAGGAAGAGTCGGCGAAGATTGCCAAGTCTAGCTATGCCATGCTGACACTACGTCATCCCCTCAGACACTACGCATAGTGGTGCGCATATGTTTTGTCTGGAGTGTTCCTCCTATAAGATATATTATCTAGTAGTGTTCACCTAAGTGTTTATCTTCATAATTTATTCTACTAAGGTATATTATAGTAGTGAGAAATTCTATTACCTAATGCCATTGGAGTCTACACTCGGACCTCGCACTGATTTCCAGGACTCAGAAGACGGCGATGGCTTTACCCGATATAAGTGATGCAATCAGTGGCCCATTCATCCTGATTAACTCTTCAAGGGATTAGCCATTGTATATACAACAGCAGATTCTCTGCTCAATAACATACCAGGGTCAAGGGGGTGTAATTAAACATTCCATAACCACATAATTTACATGTATGAGCTCCTGCGTAGAAGGATTATAGGGTATTACCGAGAGTACATCTTCTTCTATCTTGTTAAACATGTTTTGTGATGATCTTGTAGTCGCTGTTAGTCTTTTGTGGGTTTGTCATGGCGTTGACTGCTTTCCAAAGACTAATTCTTATTTACAGTATTGCTTCGAGGGCTCCTCTTGACGCTGGTTCAAGCCATTAACTAGGAAAATAGAGGATCTATTCCCTCCTTTCCTCATATGTTTAAGGAATGGATTACTATACCTGCCTCTTATGAATAAGATACATAATTTATTGATTTATTTTTCTTAACTTTCTACTGGTCTAGAATTGCCCATAACTGGCCAAATGGTGGCATATACCACCCAATGGCAGCAACAATTGACAGCCGCCATCAGTGACTCATTCATCTACAGTTGGACCTTGACAATTCTTGTTTGCCACTTTTCTTTAAGTTTTTGTTCTATGGTCTGGAGTGGGTGTGAACGACTTTTTCCAGACAAGTGGTCCCCATGGGTTTGCCAGCTGCCAGACCTAGACTGCTGGTGCCATGGCCTGCGGTTACGCTGCTGTGATAATGGGTAGTTGACACTACTCAGCTATGGTGCGTATTTTAACAGTATGTTTTACTCCGTGACATTTATTTACTATGTAGGCTACTCATGGTCCTCTGTCTATGGTGGTTGTCGCAGCCCAAATTTTTACTGCGCATGCGCAGCCTACACGTACACGCATGGAGATTGCGTTCCATTTAGGCGTGCATTCCACATCTCCTCTTCCTGTATAGGGCTGCATTAGACATATGGTGAGCGAGCAATCCTTATTTCCTGAATTTCTGTAAGCATCATGTATTATATTTACATGGCAGCACTATATACTGTATATATAATATTATTTGATATTCTGACATACACCGTTTTGGGAAATATTGCTTGGATGTAAAGTTGACATATGTAATTGTTGATGTGTCAATCGTATTGCACCAGTTTGTAATTATCACAAGCAATCACATGGTTGTATCACGTATATATATACTTTGAGTGTCAGTGCGTTCACTAGGTTGCAGTCAGAAACGTCGCTGTATTTCACATGGGATGTAAATAAATGTTTACTTATCTTTTGGACTTTTTGGAGTGCTGCTGCATTTTTGGAAATTATATATATATATATATATATATATAATTTTTAGTTTTTTTTCTTATTCCAATAGTGACGGCTTTTTTTATTGTTCATCAACGTAGCTGTCAGATTTTCCTTTTATGTATATATGCTATTACACTATACCAGGGCATGATAATCATAGGGTATATAGGCAGAGAAAATATACCCTTTGAAAGCAGTGCAACCTGCAGTTTGGCTCTGTGGTAGTGTTCCTGCTTTCTATACACAAGGAATCCCCGACAGGGACAATTTTGAGGAAAGCCAGAGAAATTTCTAACTGTATAGAGACATGCATGGCAGAAATTCCTCCTGACCCCATAACATCGGAAGGGAAGGGGTTCATTAACATTGGCTGAAGCAAGGACGTATGTGATGTACCATGTGGTCCTAAGTGGACTCCGCAATGGGGGCCCACTTTAACCTTCGTCTTCAGCCTCCTCTCTTCTATGGACGTCACTGGACACAGTGCCGTCAAATCTGGCAGAAAAAAGCAATTACAGCTCCAAAACTACACGGGACGTGAAAACGGTGCTTTTCTCCCAGTACTCTGCCACTGTGAATAGCGCAGCGGGATTGCGTGGACACGTTCGCTTAAGCAGTTCTCCAGTCGTACCAATTTTATTTTATATTTGAAAAATACTTCCAACCACGTTGTCCTATAAATTGTCCTCTAATATTGGAATGTCTTCTTAACGTTCCTCTCATCCCTTTATGGCATTTTTACATTTATATTGTAACGTCGATTTAGCGTTTTTTTTATTTTTTCTTTCTGCTGTAAATGGGCAACAGAAATGATTTGTAACGCGTCCGATAATGAAAACTCTTCTGCATTCCTCTATATTTTCCTTCAATACATCCTCACAAAGCCGCCTCCGTCAGTCCAATGTTTACACTTGTGACTCACTGCGGAGAGAGCAACTAGAATTACATGGTAAAAAAAAAACACAGTCTGGTTAATAAAAAAAAAAAAAAAAAAAGCTGAACGTTATAGGTTCTCCAGAAAGTGGTTTGCAAAGCTGAGAAGAGAAGTGTCTCTTATTTACGGAAGGAACCTGAATATTTTCACTCTAGGGGGGCTGCGAGTTGCGGCGTTCTACTTGCGACTAAGAATAGAAAAATGCTTGGAAAAAAATTGAATTGGTTATTACCTTTATATAGAAATATATACTGGTGGGGAAGCGTTTCTTAGAACTCTGAACTCAAGCATCCCTGCTGTTATTCTTCCTGGGAAAGTGTGAATAAATTGTGAATGGGGCATATCCCTACAGAATATGATGCTTGGGACATAGGAGTCCTCCTTGATAGGTTCTGATCATTGTGTGCAGACTGGGACATATGCATTGCTCAGCATGTTCTATAATAATATCTTAGGATATGTTATCCATCTATATTCATGTGGTTTACGTTATATACGAGTAGTGGTACAATTGTCTTTGTATTCCGTATTTTGGATTGGGTGGTGTCTAAAGATGAGCGCAACTCATGCACTCAAGTCCTAGTGTTTGGCACTTGAATAACAATGCCGAAAAATTTGGATGCAGCTCTAGGGAGTCTGGAAAAACATGGATACAGCTATAGGCTCCTTACTACTGCATCCAACTTCTTCACTAGAGATGAGCGAATATCGAGCATGCTCGAGTTCATCCGAACCCGAGCGTTTGGCATTTGATTAGTGGGGGCTGCTGAAGTTGGATAAAGCCCTAAGTTTGCCTGGAAATCATGGATACAGCCTATGACTCTATCCATGTTTTTCAGATAGCCTTAGGGCTTTATATAACTTCAGCAGCCACCGCTAATGAAATGGCGATAGTTCGGGTTCGGACAAACTCAAGAATGCTCGATATGTGCTCATCTCTATTCTTCACCCATTGATATTCAAATGGTAAATGATCAGACTCTAGCATGCTCGTGTTGTGCTCATCTCTAGTTATTTCCACATGGAGGATGGCAGTGGTAGTGCTGGGCAGCTGGGTAGTCTAGGTGGTCACAATAGGTTTTGGGTCTGTCTGAACCCTGTATTTACTTTAATTAATTTTTTTTTTTTGATTTGGGGTCTGTACAGTTACCAAAGTCTTTGACCCCGGTGTATACTATAGTCTGGTGTCTGGGTGCAGGTGTGCTGGTGCTGGTGATGGTATGGGTGAATAACTTGCTCCAGGCATGAGGGTAAACTTGAAACCAGGGATAATGTTTACCTCAAAGTTCAATGTGCATGCCAACCTTCTTACAGTACTGGGAAGTGAAATTTTACACGGTTTTACACTTGATGCAGGAGGTTTGGACACAGTTTTACTGAAGAAGCTTTAGTAGTGGAAATAGTGAAGGAAAGTTTCTAGAAAAACTCTAAGCAATTTTAGCCTTGCATGGAAGATATATAATCCAGTTACAGTACAGTACTGAAGAGGACAGCGTATTTCACTGTAGTGCATAAGACCTTTCCCTATCGTAGGATGGAAGGCACCTGGCACTGATTCTGGCTGAACGTCCACAAAGATACCAGTGGTTGCAGAAGGCACAGACCCCTCCATCACAACATTCTAATGGTTTTGTGTCAGACACCTGTCTGATGGAAGTTCATCCAAGACCCAATCATAAAGTATACTTACACGATCTTGTGCTTCTGTAGCGCCGCTCCTCGGCTGCCATCCGGGTACGTCACGTACCCAGCTCTTCCAGCTGCATCATCACGGCCCAGCTAAGTGACTGTCCACTCAGATTTTGAAAGTTAAAATGACACGTACACTTGAAGGTAGCTTACTGTCTGTTCAGTCTAAGTCAAGCCTGAGTAAAGTCAAGTCTAAGCCAAGTCTACTCAAGTATTATTCTTCAGTATACCTCCTAGAAAAGCAGTGATTGTGAGCTGTGAATCTAAAAGTATATTTCTAGTCTTACACATAATATCAACGGATCTTAGTCATAGAAACACAGAAGATTGTCGGCAGAAAAAGACCACTGGGTCCATCTAGTTTGCCCTTTTAGTATTTTCTTTCTTATTATCTTAGGATAGATATATGTTTATCCCAGGCAGGTTTAAATTCTGTTATTGTAGATTTACCGACCACATCTGCTGGAAGTTTGTTCCAAGTATATACTACTCTTTCAGTAAAGTAATATTTTCTCACATTGCTTCTGATCTTTATCCCAACTTACCTCTCACTGTGTCCTCTTGTTCTTGAGCTCAGTTTTTTTTTAGTCCTTCAACATACTTAAAGGTTTCAGTCATGTCCCCCCTTTCCCTTCTTTCCTCCAGACTATACAGATTCAAATCCTTAAGTCTTTCCTAATATGGTTTATGTCTGACAACCTCCTCCATTTTGTAGCCCATCTTTGGACCCGTTCAATTTTATCAGAACGGGTGCAAAGACGGGCTACAAAAATGTCAACAAATTATCCCCTGTATTATTGCACCTGTATTGAAAAGACTGTTATTGTGTGAACTATGGCTTTAGGAAGTCTTAGAGTAAAAGTTATATGGGAAACAGATCACTGATCTCAGAGAGACCAGCCAAACATAACACCACCGGCTGCTGGTTAAAGAGCTCAATGCAGTGAAATACTAGGTGTATTGCGCCCTGGGAAACATGAATATGCAACAAAGGGCCCGTGGAGCCTCATTTAAGAGTCTTGAAACACAGGATTAGCCAGATATACCTCCGGGAAGGACCCAGCCATATTAAGTGGCCCTATAAGTCAATGTAATGACAAGGGAAAAACCAAGGCCAGGTATCCATCCACATACAGCTGTTTCGGAGTGTTGTTCCTCATCGGTCCTTCCCGGAGGAATATTCAAGTAATATTTTAAAATAAAACATCTGTCCCTCTAGATACTCAATGGACCTTCCAACCCACTAGGGCTGCCGGTGCTCTCACTGGACAAGCTGTCCCTGAGCTCTCATCCACTCTATGGTAGTCACTCCTCTAGGTACAATGAGCCTCAGCACTGTCTAGACTTTCAATATGTGTAAGTATAATTATATAACAAACCATAGCAGAGTAAAGTATAATAATACTATCAAACACTATGCCATTCATCCAATGTAGTGTCCTGGTCGCACTAGGGATGTCACACCAGTACCTATAACCAGTTTTTTTTATAGCCAGCTTCTAAATATAGTTTGTATAATGACGGAATAAGTGACATGTTTCATTCATAGGAATACCTGTGCTTTATTCCAGGAGATATACTAGGCAGCATTCAGATGAGTTATTTCCCTCCTTTGCATCTCAGATTCCTCTTCTTCCTATAGGGAAATTTAGCTCTAATTACTTCTATACTGCTGGTATTTGTAGTATTTTAATTATTAGTTATGAAAGATTTCTATGGATATGAACTAAATTAAAAAAATCAACATGGTGACATGAAGGTTCAGTTTATGGGGATTACCGGGAAAAACACGGAAAGCTGGTCCGCACTGATTAAATCCAGAGCCGCGACGCTTGTGCTTTACTCCGGCATCTTCTTTAGGATGGACAATTACCGGAGCCCCAAATCACACAGAACCTTTTATATTCCAGGTAGAGTATGTGGAGCAAATGAAAAATTATGAAGATGAGAGACGGGCAGGAAGGAAAGGTTGGAGGGAAGGGGGATGTATAATGAGGAAAATCCTGTAGGGAATCAAGTTCCGGCTGAAGCTGAAGCCTGAGCTGGCAGGCGAATGAAAGGCTGGGTTAACAAGTAGAGTATGATTGATGGTCTTAAGAATACAAGGAATAAGGAAGTCTGATGGATTTCACATTGCATGGGTGTTACTGTGATCCTATGATTGTAAATAAGGCAGTTCCTACTTCAATCATACACCTCTAACTGGTAAACAATATAACAGAATATATTCATATAACAGTAAAGAACTGCCATTATTTCAATATAACAGCCGTTGTTTTAAAATAACAGCAAATATTTGCCATTAAATGACCGCCATCCACTCAATTACAACATTGTGTGAACAGAGCCTTTCTGTGTTTTTAATCCACTCCTGGTTTTGGTTGCAATATGAGGAGCACAATGCTGACTGAAATATACGTAGTGTGAACCCAGCCCTAACTGCTAAAGAATAGGGGGATGTCTCATGTACAATCACCTCGATCATACACCTGTAACTGATACCCACCATTACAGAATAGGGAGAGGTCTTATGTACAATCACCTCGATCATACACCTGTAACTGGTAGACACCATTACAGAATAGGGGGGTGTCTTATGTACAATAACCCCGATCATACACCTGTAACTGGTAGACACCATTACAGAATAGGGGGGTGTCTTATGTACAATCACCCCGATCATACACCTGTAACTGGTAGACACCATTACAGAATAGGGGGGTGTCTTATGTACAATCACCCGATCATACACCTGTATTTGGTAAACAAAGTTACAGAATAGGGGGATGTCTTATGTACAATAACCCCGATCATACATCTGTAACTGATAGACACCATTACAGAATAGGGCGATGTCTTATGTACAATCACCCCGATCAAACACCTGTAACTGGTAGACACCATTACAGAATAGGGGGGTGTCTCATGTATAATCACCCCGATCATACATCTGTAACTGATAGACACCATTACAGAATGGGGGGTGTCTTATGGACAATCACCTCGATCAAACACCTGTAACCAGTAGACACCATGACAGAATAGGGCGATGTCTTATGTACAATCACCCCGATCATACACCTGTAACTGGTAGACACCATTACAGAATAGGGGGGTGTCTCATGTATAATCACCCTGATCATACACATGTAACTGGTAGACACCATTACAGAATAGGGGGGTGTCTCATGTATAATCACCCCGATCATACACATGTAACTGGTAGACACCATTACAGAAAAGGGTGATATCTCCTATACAATCACCCCGCTCATACACCAGTAACCGGAAGACATTATTGCAGAATTGGACGATCTCTTCCTACTTCCTGTTGTATACTCTGCAGTATATTCGGAGAGCTATAACACTTGAAGCTCATGTATCCCCCTATTATATGTCACCTACAGTACTGGGACAGGGGGATTTTTTTGGGCCTTTGCATTCCCTCTAGTTACACCCTGACTTACACAAATCTGGGGTGGTTTCTTATGGGACTGAGTTCTTAGGATGTGGCTTGCCATGGGATGGGTTTTCTAGAAAGAAAAAAAAATATATATATATTCTTAATAATCCCTTTTTATTATGTCCAATATAGCAATCTTGCAGTGAGGACATTACAGAGGAAGTGGTTTTCCAGAAACAATGATCTATTGCTATCTACTGCTATTGAGGTTTTAGTTGGATTACCCCTTTAATCCAGCTCAGATCTAAAAAAAAATATTCCATATCCAAAATTCAGACCCCAGACCAAACGCTTTAATACAGACCATATACTTAACCCCATAATTCAGACCTCAGACCCCATACTAGAAAACTCCACAATATGACCTGAAATTATAACCTGGATCAGACACCCATAATTCATACACCAGACTAGACCTCATAATACAAAACCCATACTGAACCCTACCATTCAGACTTCAGGCCCCATATATCCACATTAAGACCTCAGATCATACACCTGATTGGAACCCTATATTCAGATTCAGAAACCCCTAGTACAGATATTAGACTTCAACATTCAGACCTCAAACCTTATAATAGAGAAATCTATATGAAGACCTCAGATCATACCCCAGATTAGAACCCAATAGTCAGACCCCAAACAAGGCCCCATATAGAATACTCACCTTCCCCTACACCTAGCAATGTTTTTTATTACAGGAGTCCATGTAACATACTCATTGATCATTTTGCAGAGGAATAATACTAGTATAAGACTGGCATAAAGGCGGTCTATATATCCAATGTCTACCATCTCCTCACTCCTGACAGTAACACTTACGATAGACCTGGCGAATAATTGGAGGGTAATTAGTTATTGTAATAATTTGTACATTTTAACACCGTTTCCAGTTCACTTGACTTTTGAGAATATAGGCCTCAGAATTTATGATCTGAAGAGGGAAATGGAGCTTACTAGTCACTGGGGCTTAGTTGATAAATTGAGAAAGTCATTATCGCTGGTTAATAGCCATTTAAGTGAGTTGCCATAACATTGTACACTGGTGAATTCCTCTAATTCAATTGAAAATTATTTAATAAAGAAAACCTATAAAAGCCGTCAGCCTGACATTGCCGGTCCCAAAACAAAGTCCCTGTCAGTGACCTCTAAGATGTCTGGAAATTATCCACAAGGGATAGGTTCGTGTCAAGGACAAACTGGAAAATATGCCTTAGGGTAGGTAGTCAAACAATAATAAAAAAAAAAATTTGAAGTTTTAAATTTTTTTTTCCTCCTCTCTCAAGACCGATAACTCCTTTATTTGTCTACCTACAGAGCCATTCAAGGGCCATTTTATTGTATCTTCTAGCAATATATTTCATTTTACCATAAGGTATACAGGGAAACAGAAAAAGAATTTTAAGGTCATTAAAAAAAAACTACTTTTTTTACTACTTTTAGTAGAAACTTAAAATGTATTTAAATTGTCATCTTCTGACCTCTCATCACTTTTTCACTTCTCCGTCTATGGAGCTGTATGATAGCTCATTTTTTGGGTCATAATCTGTAGTTTTTATTGGGACCATTTTTGTATAGATCTAGTTTTTTAATCAATTTTTAAGAGACCTGATGTGACAAAACAAAAACCTCAATTCTAGCATTTTTTATGTTTACACCATTCACCATTCACTGTGCAGTTTCAATAACAATGAGCCTTTCTGCAATCGGCAACACCAAATACGTAAGTAGACGGATGATTTGATTCATTATTCTTTTCTTTTTTTTATACATTTTCTTAGTACCCCTAGGGGACTTCTATGCGCAATAATAAAATTTCAAATTAAACCCATTTTCCAGATTTATCTATTCAGTTTCCTTCCCCCAGTTCTGAGCTGCTGCTTTCCTCTGAAGGCACAAAAATCTGTATGTGAGCTTTTCTCTCTGTCTCCCCCTCCCTTTCTGAGACAGCTGATGTAAACAATTCCCTGACTGGCTTTTCCTGCAACATTGTGGCTTCTTGTAATGCTGGGAGGGTTAATCACAGTGAATTGATCAGCAACTTGACCTCAGATTAACCCTCCCAGCATTACAAGAAGCCACAATGTTGCAGGTAAAGCCAGTCAGGGAATTGTTTACATCAGCTGTCTCAGAAGGGAGGGGGAGGAGGGGGAGACAGAGAGTGAGGCTCATACACAGATTTTTGTGCTTTCAGCAGAAAGTAGCAGCTCAGAACTGGGGGAAGGATACTGAATAGATAATAACAAGTAGGGAATGAACTGCTAGTTTCACCATGGACAGCAACATATTAAGGTATGTTTGAGTGGAATACTCCTTTAAAAAAAAGATTCTATTTCCCTTTGCTTGATGGTAGCTGTTATGCAAAACTACTCAAAAATCAAGATTTATTCCTTGAATTTTTTTGTGACATACACAAAAATGTCTGCTGTTGCAAGGGGGGATGGGAGGGTCATATCCTTCCATCACAGAATAAGAGTATGGGATCAATGTGCTCATTAAATGTACAACTCATTGTATGTTCCCTTTTAATCAAATAACTTGTTTTATCTTTTATCCATTATAATTTTGATGAAGATCAAATGAAATGAATGCAGAGGCGTCCCGGGAGAACATTGCCCATAGTGTTCTGAAGTCTACTCACACATTGTTAAAGTAGCAGCATTGCCCATGTCAAAATCTCTTAAATCATTTCTCATATCTGGAAGTTAATGACTGGTGTCCCAGACAGCGCTATGATTTAATCCCAAAACGGAGGACAGAGGGAAATATTTATGGCTCCCATTGTCATTAATCACACGGAAAATCGCTGTGCCACCTTTGCCATATTTTGCTAGAGGAGCAGTTCCAGGGATGTCACTGCTAGTTTGAAAAACTGTTATTGGTTCGAGAAAGATCCCAGTGAACCACATAATAGATGTATTAAATATATACCATACCATATATCGAGTGAAATGGCGGTAGGGAATGGGAGAGGTTTGTGAGCATGCTCTGCGACATGTGCGGAGGTCATTGTGCAGGGAGGGGGAGGAGCTGAAGTTTCTTTGTCACCTATTTTAAAGGAAAAGTACGGCGCAGAGAAAAAAATCAGTTGGGGCAGGGGGTGGGGGAACATAGTAAAAAGTGTATATATACCGTTCCCTGTGCTCACGTTCCACTCCTTAACCCCCAAGGGCGGTCTTCATCTCTCCCCCCTGCTACGTCACAACTTGGCTGACGGATACCCCACTCAACCAGTCAGTGACTAGGGTGGGACACCACTGCAGTCACTGATTGGCTGAGCGAGCTTTATCCCACCCTTTCCCACCGTTCCAGCCAAGTCATGGCATATCCCAAAGCTGAAAGAAAATAACATACGGCAGGGTAACGGAGGCTGGTGATGCAGTGAAATGGGGGCATGGGGTCCAGTAAGAATACTTTCTTTATTATGTTTCCCTTGTCCCCTGCCAGTACTGTAACTTTGAATTTCACCCTAAAAGAGAAGTCTAGTGAAAATGTTTATTAAAGTATTGGATTGCCCTCCAAAAGTTATACAAATCACCAATACACACTTATTACAGGAAATGCTTAATAAGTGCTTTTTCCTTGCACTTACTACTGCATCAATACTGCTTCACTTTCTGGATAACATGGTGATGTCACTTCCTGGATAACATGGTGATGTCACGACCCGACTCTCAGAGCTGTGCGGGCTGTGGCTGCTGGAGAGGATGATGGCAGGGGGACACTGATAGACACAGGGCACTGGAGGGACACTGAGCATCCTTCTGCCATCATCCTCTCCAGCAGCCACAGCCCGCACAGCTCTGGGAGTCAGGTCGTGACATCACCATTTTATCCAGGAAGTGAAGCCTTGATACAGTATGATACAGGGAAAAAAAGCACTTTATAAGCATTTCCCATATTAAGTATATATTGGTAATTTGTAATAACTTTTTAACTTTTGGGGGGCAATACAATACTTTAATAAAAAATTTTGACGGACTTCTCCTTTAAGATTCATACACACCTCCCTGCAACCCCACCGATTAGCTGATTGAAGGGTTCAGGCCTCCTGCCAGGCACAGCTCTGTACATTTCATGGTGGCTGTACATGGCATTGCACATAGCTCAGTCCTATTCAGTAAATGGGACTGAATACAAAATGTATGGACATCGTAGAGTCTGCAGCACCTTCGTAAGTGCAATGGCCTTTTCAGGCAGTTGTTTGTGAGGGTGTTAGGAGTCAGACCCCCACTGATCTGATATTGATGGCCACCAACATTTCAGTGCTGAAAAAAAAATGCTTTAAATCCGAATTGTGGCTCCTTTTGGTTTTGGTAAAATGGTATGGTCCAGGCTATTACTGTAATCAGACTTGGCATACCCTTCAGTATTATTCTGAAATCTGCCAAATCATAGAGAGAGCATCTCTTAGAACAATGCAGCAGATCAAAGACACATCATCTTTACTTCCCTTCAAAGCTGGAGATGCCCAGCAGTGCTATCAGCTCAGAACTGGCAGAAACCAGTCTCCTGGATCTCCCCTGTGAGGTCATGGCCCCACTCAGAAATGCCCGCTCTACCAATCAGTGGCAGGACACCTCTGCAGTTACTGACTGGCTGAGCGGGTAGTTCCTGTGGTGTTGTGATGACACAGGTACTGGAAGATACAGGAGACTGGAGGGTGACACTGAGTGATCCTGCTGTGCTGCAGGAGCATAGGGACAGGTAAGTATCACTTCATTATTATTTCCCACCACCCCCTTTCCTCCCTGGTATTTTATGTTTTTCCGGAGTACCCCTTTAAGAAGTATCTTCATCATAAATAAGAACAAGGAGACCTGGAAGCGATGTTATGTCCCCCACAGAGCTCTGATCTCACAACATCAATGGCAGCCATTTTATTCACAAGACTCAGGCGTAAATCTAACATTATGAGTCATACAGCTCTAAGTACAAGATTTTCGTTAAATCATTCTGACATCTAGATCAATAGGAATAAAGTAACACATCCTCATCAACAGCACCGGGCTCATTTAAAGCAATATTCCCTGTTATCTCCTATAGGGTTAGGTCAATACAATTAAACACAATGCCTACGCGTAATAATGAACATATCTGTCACTGCACGGGGCGTGATGTACAGACTGTTCTATATACATGGATTATATGTATATAGCAGGTCCAGGCCATCACAACACCAGTCCGAAAGGGTGTGGACTTTTTGTTTCCCACCTTATCTTTGGGATATGGCTCTACTGTAAATCAGGGTCAGCCATTCCCTTACAAGCTCAGTGTTTTTCTATAGAAGAAGTCACAGTCATTGCACGTCACCTGCAAGTTTTGTCCACTCATATTAGAAACATCCACAGGGTGGTCCACAGCTCTACAAATGCCTATAGATGTCTGTGCTATTGCAGCTCGGCCCTGTTAACTTCAATGGAACTAATCTGTAATACTATATATTACCTGGTTCATGAGATGATTGTTCAACCATTAACCTACTTTTATTTAAAGGGGAACTATCAGCAGTTAGACTAATCTAACCTGCAGATAGCCCCCCAATATGCACGGGGCACCGAACAGGAAGGTATGTCCCTTACCTTGCTTCCTGGTGCCGTTCCTGTGCAGTTAGTAGTTGAACCCACATCCCTCAGCGCCCCGTGCGCGTTATGGGGGCTATTAGATTATTCTAACCTTTTGATAGTTCCCCTTTAAAGAGAACCTGTCCTACCCCGTGCCGGGACAGAGCCCAGCCGACCCCCCAGTGCAGACCCATATACCAGGGCTGGACTGGGGCTGAAAATCAGCCTTGGCACACAAAACCCACCAGCCCACATATATATCGACCCCCCCCCCCCCCACACACACACACACACACTCAAACCCATTGCGCCAACTATGTTGAGCAGAAGAATTTTTAGTTCTACTTAGTCACATAATTTTCTTACATATGTGAAGCCCAGAATTATCACAGACGAAAAATAAGTGTACACATTACCAATATAATCAATAATACGGCCATACACTGATCATATAGCCACCAGATACCAGGTGTACACTACCAATATATTCAATAATACCGCCATACACTGACCATATAGCCACCAGATACCAGGTATACACTACCAATATAATCAATTATTCCGCCATACACTGATCATATAGCCACCAGATACCAGGTGTACACTACCAATATATTCAATAATACTGCCATACACTGACCATATAGCCACCAGATACCAGGTGTACACTACCAATATAATCAATAATACCGCCATACACTGACCATATAGCCACCAGATACCAGGTCTACACAAATGCTGCAGAATATTACACTTTGCACACTAGAAAATAGAATACAGCAGTGATATCACATACCAGGTGTACACAGATGCTGCAGAGTATTACACCCTGCAGACTACACAAGAGAATACAGCAGTGATCAGGCGCAGTCACAGGTAGATTACAGAGACTCTGTCCGCTCTCCTGTCATTGTGCTGTTCCCCTATCAGACTCCTAAATAAATTATCCCAGACCCCTGACTAAATGGAATCTGCCTCTTACTCGCACAGTAAAACACTTACTGATATTATTACTGTGTCACACACTATAAGTACTATTATATAATGTGTGAGCAGCAGGACAGTTCTCAGAAGATGCAATATTAGCGGTCAGCAGGGGCAGACACAGACAGCAGAGGATCCCTGTGCGAGTATGTGTCTGAGCCCCCCATAACCTAAGTGTCCCCCCACTCTCCTCCCCAGTGGTTACACTGTAGTTACACCCAGGGACTCACAGGTGACGTCTTCTCTGATCAGTCTCGTTCACTTAATTTTTTCTTCTGCCTCTGGCCCGTCTTAAAGACACACGCACACGCTGACGTCTGATAGAGGCTACAGTGACGTCCGGCCCAAGCAGAGTCTCCTGTATCTAGCTGCCTGCGCCGGAAGATGAGAGAAGACGCGCGCTGCCGGGGGAGGAGCTGCAGGCTGGGAATGGGTGACAGGTGAGTTGTTGTTTGTTTTTTTTCCCTCCCGGCCCACCACAAAGTCTTCAGCCCGGCAGCAGCCCTGTGCTGCTGATTAAGCAGTACAATGGCAGAGGGCCGCGGCGGTGCGATTTATTTATAATAATGTCTTTTTTTTTTTTTTTTTGCAGTCCGGAACTGCCATATACTTACCGCTTGTGAGAAGTTCCACTCCTGGACCCGCTCCCGACGCCGAGAGATCTCTGTCCAAAACCGCGCTCCCACAGATGAGTCCGATGCCCATAGAGAATGACTGGAGCCATAGGGAACTCCAACTCCCAGCTGTTCTCTGCAACAACACATGTGCTACCCTGCTGGGTAAAAAAACATGATCACATCAAAACTTTGCAAACAGCCATAAGTGGACAGGTAGATTTTATTGTATCTCCCTAGCAGCTATCTGCCCATGTCTGTAACATGTCCAGAGCAGAAGCAAATTCCTATAGAAAACCTCTCCTGCTCTGGACAGTTCCTGACATGGACAGAGGTGGCAGCAGAGAGCACTGTGTCAGACTGGAAAGAATACACCACTTCCTCCAGGACATACAGCAGCTGATAACTATGAGAAGACTTGAGCTTTTTTAATGGAACTAAATTACAAATCTTTATTACTAACTGACACCAGTTAATTTGAAAGAAAAATAATTTCGCTGGAGTACCACTTTAACTTCCCTGTCTTTTTATTCTTGGGAGAGTTATGCCTATGGCTCGTCCCCTCTCTTCAATGAAAACACACGTCCACTCAGCTAACCTGAACATACAAGTGAGAGATAGCTATTGGCAATCCTATGTTAATCAACAGTTAAAGGGGTATTCTGCTCAAACATAACTTTTCATATGTTGCTGCTCATAATGAGACTACCAATTCCATCCATATTTGTAATAATCTATTCGGTCTCCTTCCCCCAGTTCTGATCTGCTGCTTTCTGCTGAAAACACAAAAAACTGTGAGTGAGATTTTCTCTCCCCCTTCCCTCTGGGATGGCTGCTGTAAACAAGTCCCTATCTGTAACTTTGTAATGCCAGAGGGATAATCACAGTTCATTAGCAACTTAACCTTAGAATAACCCTCCCAGTATTACAAAGAAGCTACAATGTTGCAGATAAAGCCTGCCAGGGACTTGTTTACATCAGCCGTCTCAGAAGGGAGGGGGAGGAGGGGGAGATGGAGAGAAAAGCTCACACACAGATTTTTGTGTCTTCAGCAGAAAGCAGCAGCTCAGAACTGGGGGAAGGAGACTGAATAGATAATAACAAGTATGGAAGGAATTGTTAGTCTCACCATGGGCAGCAACATATGAAAAGTTACGTTTACCTCTTTAACGTATCAAGATATCAGTTAGGGCCTCAGCTTGGTCTTCCATAATCAATACATCAATGGGAGAAGGTTTCTGCCTACCTGGTGGTAGTAATAAAGCAGCCTGGGCGTCATTTTTTTTCAAAGACTTATAGTTTTCCATGCACTTCATGGCATAAAAAGAGGACTATCAAAGAAGACTACGTAACATATTTTGTTATAGGAAACAAATAAACCTGCCTGAACCACGGGCAGCATTAAACACTGACAGGTTCCCACTGTACAATGATGTATGATGAATTCACTGGATCAGCTGGAGAACCACAGGTTTCAGATCACTTCTCTACTGTGTACTTGTTAAAAACTACAGACACAGCAGAGCTGAACATCTGACAAACTCAGTGCGGCTATATCGACCAAGGCTTTTGGCAATTCTATATCAAAACGCAGCCATCTCCAGCCTCATGCAGGGTGGATGATCTCAGGAAACCGAGGCGAATGATTCTCACATTGCGGCCCTGCCAGGACATCCCTGCGACTACAACGGTTAATAGGCCGCTGTGTGTTTTTTTTTCCGGCAATCAACAAGCCGCTCCAAATCAGAAGGAAGGAAAGGTCACTACATCTAATTGCCCAGATAAATCTCCCTCCGTCAGAAGCCTGCGGAGGATGGGGTCTCCGTCCATACGGAGATCCCCCACACGCCATTGGAGACTATGTCACGATCAGTAATTTGGGAGCCATGCTTGTGAAGTGACACTTAGCAATGCCTGGCACCGATCTCGGAGAGACATCCAATTACATTAACCTCCAACTGATCAACACAACTAAACAAATTATGCCGGGGTCTGAACGAGATTAAGGAGGCTGGAACGGGCCGGGATCATTTGGCGGGAAGGTTAATTCCTTATAACAAGTTTTAACCTAATCTCCACTGCTGCTCTTAGCTCCGGGGCCAAATTCTACCCAGAGCCTCTTCTGGTTCCTTGGAGAGGAGGATCACTTTGCATTAGGGAAGATGGCAGAGCCTACAGATATAAGGCAAGACACAGAGAAATTACACACAGAAGGGAAGACGAGACCTCAGCGAGTGATGGAAGCCAATGCCCCATCAAACTCCAGTGGTTTGGCGCCGGGTAATGTGCAATATCCAGGTGTTCTGCGGCAATGTTTAACATTCATTTGGCAACCCCCTGCTCGAAGACATTTACTGGAGCCTTGGAAGGGAATGTGCAGCCGTCATTTGTTTCAGTAAATTAACATTCGCCTGCCTGTCGCTTTCATTAGACGAGAAAGGAGCAAGGTTGGTAAGCTGGCATGCGACCTGAGACTCTGCAGCTGCTGCGTGACCGCTCGCCACGGAGTGCCTGCAGCAAGCTGAGCATGCCGGGACACCATGGGCAAGATTTACTAAGCAAAATGCACCAAATATACAGAGAGTACACATTACGGGGCTGTAGATATTCCTCCAAGACATCCACAGTACAAGGCTCCTGGCAGGGCTTGCAAGTGCCCTGCATAATGCTGTTGGCAGCTGCCGCTAGGTGGAGATTGCATATGTATTTATATTGCTTCATTGGGAAATAAATGAATAGATATGCAGCCAGCTACCCCTAGTGGAAGCTGCCGGCAGACAGAATCTTTCTGTTTCATTGAATGGTTTGTAAAGGAAGCTGTATTCTGCCTGTATTTTTCATGGGGAGCACCCTGCTGGCACTATGGGTTGACAGTCTGTTGCCCCGAAGACTGTGGTCACCCAGCTGGCACTGTTTATAGGTAAACACTTTGCTGGCACTCTTTACAGGGAGCAATCGCTAAGTATTATCACCTAAGCACCCTGCTAGCAGTATTTATGGGGTGACAGTCTGTCACCCCTGTTTATTTGGGGTCACCCAGCTGACACTGTTTATAGGATAACACTTTGCTGGCACTCTTTACAGGAAGCACTCACTAAGTATAATCACTTATGAGGAGCACCCTGCTGGCACTATTATGGGGATTGACAGTTTGCTATCCCTGTTTATTTGGGGTCACCCAGCTGTACTGTTTAAGGGGTCACACTTTACTGGCACTTTCTACTGTGCACACTGTCTTACTACTATTGTCTATGGGGAGTACCATGCTGGCACTATTCATGAGGTGACAATCTGTTGGCCCTGTTATATAGAAACATAAAAGATTGTCATCAGAAAAAGACCACCTTTGTAGATGAGGCCTATACACTGTGGCATTGTTTATGGGTCCACACTCTGCTTGGACTCTTCACAGGGATACGGGGAGGCACTGTCTACAAAGAGCACTCACTACTTATTGTGTACTCACTTAGAAAGTACCAAGATGGTACTGCTAATGGGATCACTCCAATGATAATGGAGGTTTTTTGTTTTTGGAGAGGTAACAAGTCAAGGCAACAGGAGATCTTATCTGGTCAGGAGAGTTATAAAGTATTGTCTCATAGTTAAAGAACACTTCTGGCAAAACTGTTCTTCATACTGCGGGACCTTGGGGGTGGAGCATGATACAGATTCTATACTCTCATGCCCCACCCCTGAGGTCTGGGACAAAGCATAGTACACTGTGTCAGAGTGTCCTATTTAAGTTATCCATACTACATCATATACACATGTCTATTATATATACATATATATATATATAGAGAGAGAGAGAGAGAGAGATCAACCTGTGTAAAGTAGCTTTCCATAAAGCAGCGCAGAAGCAGCAACTTTAGACAATGCTTCAAAAGGTCATTTTGTAAGTGCTTGAAGTAAAGTCTGACAGTGAAGCATTTCCCTTTCACCCGTATAAAGTCTCTAATCCGCTGTTCATATCTTTTACTGTGTACATCCAGCTCATGGGAATATGATCGGTGAGCAAAGTCTCATCTCCTTTTCCTGCAGCCATTGTTGGACTACAATTCCGGTCACCCATGGGATGATGGATCTTGTAACTCAGCCATGTCCAGAAGCAAAATGTCTGATGACTTTTTCCACTATGTGCTAGTCTTAGAATTAAAAGCGATGATCCGTGCAGTCTGTGATGGGGAGATGTCTTCACTTTAATTGTCTTGCAACTACTGGGCCCCAATGCAAAATCCATAACAGGGCTTCTCGGCTACCATGCTTCATTCATAACACTGGTCTCCCTTTGGAGCCCTCTCAGGCTCCATGCCTTAGGTTCAGTTGTACATTTTCCACCCCTATACTTACACCTGTGACAGGTAAGACAATGTACTACAAGTCTATCATATTTATCCATATTTTGTCAACAAGGCTTAGTTTTTGAGTCCATAGAATAGCAACAGGGCCCTGTGCAACTTATACTAAACCTAAACCTGCTTGATACTTTTATACTATTAAGTCCCTGAGAGTTCCATTTATAGTGCAGAGCTATTTCTCATTCTATACATTTCATAGGCAGGTCCTGAGTTGTTTGCCAGTAGTACACACACACATAGACTTTCTTTGCCTTTTTTCTCTAAAGAATCAAAGTACATACTCTTCTCTGCTCTACAGGACATAGTGATGGAAAACGTGCACCGAAATGAACAGGCTGGGCTGTCGATCTACACAGTACAGTACTAGATGGAATATGGAGGGAGAAAGGGTTACTGATGCACAGGGTTTACAAGGTCTTTGTAATTGTTTGTAATAATTTGTATTGGTGGGGGTCTGTGTGCTGAGACCCCCATCGATCACTAAAATGGGGAAGACATGCTCAGCAGTGCATGTTTTGCCCCGCTTTAAACTATGTTATAATGGAAGCCTATGAGATTTCTGACATATTGGATTGCCGGAATTCCATAGGCTTCCATTATAATTCCGTAGACTGCTCATATTAGCAGTTAAGCTAGCAGGAAAGTTTTCTGATTTTCTGTGTGTATTAATTCGTAGCAAGGAGGTAAACCTCTCAATATAAAGATCTATATAAAGAGTCCCAGGTCTTCTGGTTTAGTAATCTAACCTGATATTCAGATACCCTATTTAGGTATCTTTAGTTAATATAGAGCACAGGACTGCTAAAAAAGTGTATCTCACCCTGGAGGACCTGGTATGTGCATAGTTTCATTGGGAACTGTGTAATACTTCATCTCTCCTGTGGGAGTGCTGTTAGAAATTCAAAACTTGTTGCTGGGCTCCTACACAGTGATCTGATCATAGGTAAGGAAGTAATTTCAAGAATAGTAGTATATACGGAATATATATGTTACATTATGGTATATTAAGGAATATTACCCATTACCTTTGATATCAGTGTAAGTAAAGGTGATCAGACATGATTTCTTTATGTGTGTCTGTTCTCACAGCTGTAGTGAATTATTACTTGGTCTTCAGGACACAGTTATTTGTCTGCTGGTGTGAAATGTAGAGATTGATTGACTGATCGATTGTCTGGTAGTCACCCCTCAAGGGCTGGTAGGGACAACGGACGTCGCCACACGTCAAATCCCCAAGGTAATGTTACCCTTTCAGATCAACCAGAATTAATCAAATCTAATTTTCTCTAAATATTCCTTTTATCTATCCAGAGCAGGATTCAGCAGCCTGAGGCATCCAGTCTCCGGAGCAGGAAGATGGATTATAGATCTACTCCCAGGTAGCAAGCTTACAACTCCAGGCTGGAGGGCCATGACACTGAATGTCTTGGTGGAGATCCTGACTCAAATCTCATACAAATACAGTGGTACCTTGGTTTTAGAGTAACTTGGATTAAGAGCGTTTTCCATGAAGAGCTCACAGTTTTTCGAAATTGTAACTTGGATTAAGAGCATTGCTTTGGTTTAAGACTGTACTGGGTCGGAGGGGAAGCAGGGGAGGGGCATTGTCTGCATAGCGGGTTCTACAGCACTGTACTCTGACCCAGGACGTCTCCCTCACCTTTCAAATCATAGCAGATCAACTTCAGTCTGGGGCTTACATCAGGGGACAGGACTGTGAAGGTAATCTCTTCATAGCTGTAACCCCTCTCTCTCTGGACAGAGAGTGCTGCATGTATGTGCCCACATATGTCCTGCTCATTCCTTCATGCTCCCTGCAGTCTCTGTCTGCCCTTTTGTTTCCCATCCATTCCATTCCTGCTATAATGTGCTTGCACTCGCACTCAGCTATACACACTGCTGCTATAATGTGCCTGCACTCACACTCAGCTATGCACACTGCTGCTATAATGTGCCTGCACTTACTCAGCTATACACACTGCTGCTATAATGTGCCTGCATTTACACTCAGCCATTCACACTGCTGCTATAATGTGCCTACACTTACACTCAGATATACATACTGCTGCTATAATGTGCCTGCACTCACACTCAGCTATTCACACTGCTTTATAGAGAAGTTTCTGTCACTGTCCTTCTGCACAGCTCTGTGATTCTCACTTCCTGATTGGTCCATGCTGAACACACCTCTCCCCATTGCTGTCATGTGACCACACAGACCTCTGATAGCAGCCCTGCTTCTCTATTCTAACCTGTTGTACTACGCTACTGCATTATGGGGATCTGCAGTTCCATCCTGTATCTACAAACTGCTGCTGTTTTTTCAAGTTTATGCCCTTACTATACATTATACTCCGCATGCTGATTGCTATACTCTACAGTAACTTATAATATCACATATTCTGCTGTTTCTGAATGTTTGTTTCATCTGTTTTACATGTTATTCAGAATAACAAATCATTATTTTTGGGGTGTGGAACCAAATGTCTGCATTTCTATGATTTCTTACAGGAAAATTTGCTTTGGTTTAAGAGTGGATTTGGATTACAAGATCAGTTCCGGAACGAAGCATGCTCGTAATCCAGGGCACCACTGTATATATAAATGCCAAAAACTGCATTTTTAGACAAAAAGATTTTTTTTAAGCCTTTATTTTAAAGCACAAATTACAGAAAGTCATCAGGTAGTAATAAGAAAAAGTCAATCTAGGAATGTTGAGTAAGAACAATATGGCCAGCAAATTTGTCTCAATATGCAGTTATATGCCCTGTGCCATATTGGTTTTTACCCAGCTTTTCCACAGATATATGATGGCAGAATATGATACAGGCTAAGGCTATGTTCACACTACATAAAATAACGGCCGTTGTCCGCTCCGCAAAACTACGGCCTTTTTGAGGTTCCCTATAATGACTGCAATGCAATGTAACTACGGCCGTTGAATTCACACTACGTATCAGATAACGACAGTTGTTTATACGGCCCCGTGAAAAATGAACATGTCAATTATTTCCAGACGGTAATACTGCAACAACGGCCGTGGATTTCAATGCGGCCGCGAACGTAAAACCTATATCTGCCGAATTAAACTTGATTTTGATGTAAAAAAATTTCTCTGTGGTTTCTCGGGCTGGCCGCAGTATTTAAAGTAAATTACCTGTTTCATCCCATTTATAAACATGCTAGGAATCAAAATCGTAATTCTATGGCCGTAGTTTTGGTCGCAAAAGTCCGGCCGGTGAAAACAACGGCCGTTATTTTACGTAGTGTGAACATAGCCTTATACTAGTTACTAGTTGAACAATTCTTTTAGTGACATATATATATATATATATATATATATATATATATATATATATATATATAATTTAAAGGGTTGCTCTGTTTTGGACAATCTGCTTTTGATCAGTCGGTTGCCCTAAAATAAGGTTAGCTGAGGGTCTTTTACTGCTAGATCCTCTTGTGATTCGCTGTAATCTGCTGGGAGGGCTCATGAGAAAATGTTATCTCCCCTATAGTTCCCCAGCAGGGGAAATGAAGTATTACATTATGCCTATATAACTTGTCCTCCAGAGCAGGAGACACACTTTGAATTTGGATAACAGATGAAGGTTCTTAATGACCCCCTCTTCTGGTCAGGTCACTACCAATTATTGAGATGTCTATGTTCCCAAATAAAAGTGTATTTTATTACTACATCCTTCTGTTACTGATTAAATCATATGGGCCACTATACAGTGATCCATATAGAAGTAGATACCAGCTCTACACAGGGTGCGCAGACCATAAATGATTACAGTGCAGCCACAGCCCATGCCTACAGGTGACGGGTCTTCTCTGGTCATGATGTTGTTCACTTTTCCCTTCTTTCTCCATCTATCCTGGGCCATCTCTGACTCATCTCTGTAGAACTTACCAAACATTTTAGGAACTGCCCCAAACAGCTATAATGCCCACTTTGTGCCCCCACATAGTAGTTAGGCCTCCTCTAGCTACCCACAAGTAGTTAGACCTTCTATAATAACTTGCAATCTGTGGAGAGAACTGAGCAAGCATTCCGTTGCACTGCAGCACTCCCACAGGGAAAATATAGTATTACATGATGCCTATTCAAATCAATATAATACTGTCCTCCAGATCAACGAAAACTTGGATGATATATGAGGGTTCTAAATGAAGAACCCCTTACTATTAACTTGTACATCTTTGATTTGTGACAATTATTGAGATGTCTATGGCCACTGTTATAAACAAAGTCATAATGTTGTCTATGGACAGTGTTTTATAGAAAGTCAAAATGTATAACTGTGTAAACAACATCCATAACAAGAACGCACAGCGTGCCAGAGACATAGCTCCTGGGGTCTGCATTCCTAAAATGGACAATTCCTTTAACTCTGACCTATTTTCAAGACCAGAAGTTGAGTTCACCCTGTCTCTGGTTACTGCTGCGGGGATAGCAGCAAATCTTGAAGTAGATCCTCTTCTGTCTATAAATTGTTTTGGAAAGCTGCAAGCGGCGCTGAGTCTGACATATCAACTGTTGCTTTGAATATCTTAGAATAAGCCATGCTGTTGCCTAGAAGGAAGGAGAGATCCCATCAAGTGTCAGTCATTCGGTGAGCCCCTGACACACAGAGGTTGTATCATGTGGCGGTATCAGCATAAGCACCAGTGTTACATGATCAAAGAAACCAGAATAAAAAAGTCAAAATAGATTACCAGTAATAGCACAGACTTCTAGGCAGTGGCATAACTAGTCCCAAGGTACTTTTTGGATTTAGGCCACCTCATAGGTATGAGATAATTGTCTATACATTATAACTGAGTATATCTGTAAAAGTCACCAAATGCAAGGAGCAAATTTTATTACCATACATATCATACTGTAATTGCCACCATGCAGAATTAAGGCCAACATTTTAGGAATTGCCACACACAGCTATAGTGCACACTTTGTGCCCCCACATAGTAGTTAGGCCTCCTCTGGGTACCCACAAAGTAGTTAGATCTTCTATGTGCCCCCATAAAGTAGTTAGACTCCCTATGCTCCCCCATGTAATAATTAGACTCCCTCTGGGTGCCCACATCGTAGTTTGACCCCATATGTTTCCTATATAGTAGTTAGCCCCCCTCTGTGCACACACATAGTAGTTAGACCCCTTTACGTGCCCCCATATAGTAATTAGATCCTTTATGTGCTCAGTAATAATTATGCCTCCTCTGTGTTCCCATATAATATTTAGACATTCTCTGTATTCCACATGGTAATTAGACACCTATGTGTCCCCATAAAGACGTTAGCCCTCCTTGTACCTACATACTAGGCCCCTACATTGTGCCCCCATATAGTACAAGTCCCCCACACTGTGCCTTTATATAGTAGTTAGACCCCCTATAGCAATTAGGCTTCATTGAGCCCCCACATGTTTGTCCCCAACCATGCACCCACATTTAGCAGTTAGTCCCCCCTCTGTGCCCTCACATGGTAAGCCTTATACTGTGGGCAGATGATCTGACTGCTTGGCGCTCATTTGCGGCTGCGGACGGCTGAAGATCAGGTAATGTAAAAGGCCCCTAAGGCGAGTTTAATTGTAACCCAACAAAATTATCAGTATATTCTTAACAGGATCATTATCAAGCATAGGTGGAGACCGCTCATTCTGGACACCCGTGCGTGACTATATGGATGCATAATCTATATTCTACATGACTTACATTATACTTTGTGCAAAGGGCATATGACAATAACCATCACCTTACATTAGGAAATAGATGGAATCGGTAGTCAGAACTTTTACTGATATTCTCTATCTGCTTGTATCCTGAGACCCCGCAGAATTATTGATTACATCCCCATCACACCGCAGGCTATCGAATAATCTAATAAGAAGTAATAGGGGGCTTATTTCTCTCATGGTGCTTTTCTGCCATCTAGTGGTAAACTTGTTGAATGCAGCAGAATTAGACATTTACTTTATGCTATTAAAGGGGGTCTTCCGAAAAGATATATTTGACATAACTGACCAATAAAAGGGTTTTGAATTTTAGTTGTAAACTACAATCATGGGTTGAAGGAGAAATGATTATTTACATGGCAGCCATGTTTTTTTAAATTCTGTACTACCCCTTTAAGTTCTGTTACATTCCTCTGTCCATCCGCTCTATTAGGAGATATGGAATACATGAACGCAGTAACTAGTCTACTACATGCAGTCAATAGTCCACTTATCAGTATTATTTGTAGACCACTTGAAGCTAAACAGTATGTCCTGGAAGCTTTGACTACCTTTCATGTCTACCCATCGTGTATGTATAGTACTGGGCAGCAGGTAAGCCCTGGCTGTGTCTATGCTGGATATCAATGAATAATTTATCCTACACAATGGCGTTTTCCCAAAGCAATCAATAGGTCAGAGGAAGGTTTATAAGTAAAGTACAGAGTAAGTATGAGACGGCTTTCTCTATGGAGTCTGCAGCATTATACAAAAATAACCTTCCTACGAAAAATGGAAATCTATAACTAAACCTTGACCCATGTCCACAGCAGAGCCCACTAAGGGGCACACCGGCCGACCCCCAGTGCCCCCAAATAACACACAGAAAATCTCCTATACAGACATCTAAGAGGTGATGTGTTGGGTATCTGCAGGGTATAAGAGTGTATAACAGTATGCAGTAAGCTATGAACCATGTGCTTCTCCAGCTGTTGAAGAACTACAATTCTCAGCATGCCCTGACACTGATTCATACATTCTAGACATTTCAGTATTGATCAAGCTGCAGTGTACGGACTGCAGGGAGAAGCTCTTAGGAGCGGATCTATTATGGGACATCGATTATAGAACCATATACAAGGTACGGGCTGCAGGGAGAACCTCCTGATCTATTATGGGACATTGATTATAGAACCATATACAAGGTATAGGCTGCAGGGAGAACCTCCTGATCTATTATGGGACATTGATTATAGAACCATATACAAGATATGGGCTGCTGGGAGAACCTCCTGATCTATTATAGGACATTGATTATAGAACCATATACAAGGTACGGGCTGCAGGGAGAACCTCCTGATCTATTATGGGACATTGATTATAGAACCATATACAAGGTATAGGCTGCAGAGAGAACCACCTGATCTATTATGGGACATTGATTATAGAACCATATACAAGGTATAGGCTGCAGAGAGAACCTCCTGATCTATTATGGGACATTGATTATAGAACTATATATAAGGTATGGGCTGCTGGGAGACCTACTATACATTACAGTGGTGAGGCTGGGCAGTAATAGACAGCACTGCCTCTTCCATAATCAGAACCTCACACTCCCGCCTCCAAGACTTCTCTCATGCTGCACCAGTTCTCTAAAACGCCCTACCCAAAGACCTTAGTCTTATTTCCAACACCCACAGTTTCAAGCGTGCCCTAAAGGCTCATCTCTTCAGGCTAACTTATAACATTCCCTAATCTCGACTCCCTCTCTGTTAACCCTTCTCCATCCACTCTATATCTTCCTTGGTGCCATCTACTTTCTACCTGAAACAAAACAACAGTGTTTGACTGTCTCGCCCAATCACCTATAGACACTTTGCCACTATGTACAATGACTGGAACATTGGTAAAATAAAGCACTTACTGCCTCTTGTGTAACCTCCAGTCCTCCTAGTCTGTAAGCTCTCGAGAGCTGGTCTCTGTTTGTATCATTTTTATTTTATTTATTGTATAACGTTATTATAAATATTACCTGTTTTGTACTATTACCTGTTGTGCAATTTGCAACAACGGCCGTGATTTATACAAAACATACGTTGTATTGGAATGAATGGAAACCCCGGCCTGAGTGTATACACATAGTATACGCTCCGGACGGCATATAATCCGACCGCACGAAAAACTGACATGTCAGCTTTCTGCAGCCGCTATTCATTGAATAGCGGCCACACAAGACATGTCAGTTCACACAACGGAGCATGCGGCTCTGGCCGCACACTTCATTGTGTGCAGCAGTGAATTGGGATGTGGCCGCACAATGATGAGCCCGCATCCAAATTCACCAGAAATAAAGATCATTCGGCTGGTATTGTAGCACCGGCAAGGATGATCTTCAGTAACACTGTCCGTTCTGTGACCCGGCCGAGTCACAAAACGGCCGGTGTTATATGCCATGTGAACATGGCCTCTCTCTGTATTGTGGGAAAGGTAGACCTCATCAATGTGATAGAAATCTATAAGTCCTGATGTCTGGCAATGCAGCGATAATCTCACCTTGTACTAATAGAGTATGTGCACACTACAGAATCCACGTGGATCACCTGCCAAAGATTTCGCAGCTCACCTGCACTCACGGCCGCACGCATTTCGTCTCGTGTCATAGACTGTTGGGTGGATTCCGCTGTCCGTCCAAAGAATGAACCTGTTTACTCTTTGGACGGCGGCGGAATGCGCGTGGCCGTGAGCAGAGGTGAGCTGAGGAATCCGCTGCGGGTGAGCAGAGTGGATTCCGTAGTGTAAATATACCTTTAGTGTTATACATACACATAACCCCCATCATCCACCATAGTCACCGTAGCATTGTTATACATCCTTATCACAAGATGGGGTAAATGGGATCCTCTTCATGCAGACATGTCAGGAGATGCTTGGTGCTGGGACAGTATCACTGACTACAGGATCCAGGCCCCAGGACTATATGTAACAGGATACTGATAGGATATAGTATACAGATATATCCACACAATCTGATCATATCCCTTTTATCTGCAACTACTGCAGAATCTGTAATGTGTCTGTAATCTGTAGCCGCTGCCGGGTGGTATTTTGCCCCCCAGGGCTAAGAGCTAAGTGAGTAAACGCTTGATTGTTGGCAGGGCCGTATTAACAGCTGCTGCTGCCCTAGGTACTAAACCTGAAGACGCCCCATTTTGGGGACAGTGGTTTCGGCCATGTGCATTTCCCTACATGTAGAAACATTGTCTGAATCGCGTTTTTCATGTTTTTTAACTGCTTTAAACATAAACAAATTTCTACATTGTTTCACTTATTAGAGTCGTCTGCATATTGTCTGAGGGAATTCTCACCACAAGATTGGTAGATTGGTAGGTAATAGCTCCAGGCGTCACATTTACCACCGCCATACCAGACCTGACCAACCCCGCCATACTGGGACTGGATAACACCGCCATACCAGACCTGACCAACACCGCCATACTATGACTGTATAACACCGCCATACTATAACTGGATAACACCGCAATACCAGACCTATCCAATGCCGCCATACTATGACTGGATAACACCGCCACACCAGACCTTACCAATACCACCATACTGTGAATTTATAACACCGCCATACCACTAAAAGTAGTATAGCAGCACAGGCAAAAATAGAAAAAATTAGTTAGTGCACTCCTCACCAGACTGGGCTCAATGTCCGGAATAATCCAATAAGTTCGAAGTAGACAGCACTTTGTAAAGTGAAAAAAACGGTGACCTTTATTCACACCTCAATGTTGCAACGTTTCGGCTATACACAGTAGCCTTCCTCAAGCCTTCCACCGCCATACCAGACCTGACCAATACTGCCATACTGTGACTGGATAACACCACCATACCAGACCTGACCAATACCGCCATACTGTGACTGGATAACACCGCCATACCAGACCTGACCAATACCGCCATACTGTGACTGGATAACACTGCCATACCAGACCTGACCAATACTGCCATACTGTGACTGGATAACACCGCCATACCAGACCTGACCAATACCACCATAATGTGACTGGATAACACCGCCAGACCTGACCAACAGCGCCATACTGTGACTGGATAACACCGCCATACCAGACCTGACGTATAACACCCCCCCCCCCCCCACCTACACGCCCCTCGAAAAGACACCAGATTTACTGGCAAGTGTGAACTGAAGGTGGGAGACTAAAAAAATAAAAACAAAAAAAAATTTTTTTCTTTCCCTTGCTCCCTGGTGCTGCCCCCTACAAGGTGGTGCAGTGGTAAATACGGCCCTGATTGTTGGTTGAGCGCGTGCTGACCCTTGTCCAAAGCCAAAAGAGCCTACAATAGGCACGTGAGCATCAGAAGTAGATCACCAAGGACTAGAAAAAGGCGGCTTGATCTGAAGGATGACGTTTTCCTTCTCGTCATGTAGACACCCGGTTGTGTATACGCCACATGGGAAAGAGATGGCACCAGGTTAGTTTAACACTTCCTAAACATTGTACGGACCAAGTCCCCCCCTTCTTGTCCATCTCTTTCAGTAGGGTAATGCTTCGGCCACACTGCTAACCTCGTTCAGGAATGAGGAACATGACAAAGAGTTCAAGGTGTTGACTTGGAACGACACTGAGATGTGGTGGAAAAAAATTTATGGAGGCCGCACCTCACAACTTACTGGACTTAAAGAACCTGCTGGTAAAATCTTAGTGCTAGATACATATGATGGTACTTGCTGCAGACCACAGGTGACACTCCCAAGGCTTTTTTTAGTGATAATCTTGCTCGCTGGTAATATCTTCCTTATTTCCTATAAAGGACCCATCATGGATCTGTATGCAGCATCACTCAAGTGACTATATGGTAGTTCACCATCCAGCGGTCTCACATTCACCTTAACGCATGGTGGTACGATATAGGCAGCTAACCTGTTATGCAAAGACGCAGTGGCCATTCCCCACTAAGATGGTGGCCATTGCTGTCTGATGTTCTCTGATGCATTTCCCTGTTGCTCCAGTGTTGGTAGTTACAGACCTTGGTGTTTCCTGGGATCGGTTTGGGTCTTCACTTGGTGTTCTGAAGATGTTGCCTGTAACATACCGAACAATAGCCCTTAATCTAACCATAACATGTTCCAAGTTCCATGTCCCACTTTATGCAGGCCACTGGCTCGAAGGCTGCCACCTTAAAGTGTACCTGTCATTATAACTTTCAGGCTATGTTCACACTGCGTATGAATCCGTCCATAATGCGAACCGCGAATATACGCACGTAGTTTTGAGGTTGATGCGTTCGCTTGGAAGTATACGATATACGCCCGCACAGTGCACACTACGTATGAGCTTACGGCTGGATCGTGTACGGCGCCGTGAAAAATGAACAAGACCATTGTTTGAGGACGGAAATGTTGAAACTCGCGGCCGTGGATTTCCATGCGGTCCCGTACGAAGTACTTATTTTAGCCAAATTGAACTTGATTTTTCGATTTAAAAGGTTCTGTGTGGTTTACGGGACTGGGCGAAGATTTCCAAGTAAATGACCTGCCTCAGATCGCTTCGAATCAAGCTAGGGAAGCATAACTGTACTAAGGGGCGTATGTTCGCGGTGCGTACGCATCCGGCCACACGTCGATTTTTTGCACGCCCGTAGTTTCAGCCGCACATGTACGGCAGCTTAAGACCTGCGTACGGATTCGTACGCAGTGTGAACATAGCCTCAAAATGTAATTCAACAGTAGATGTGATATGAAGCAAGTTTGCAATATACATTAATTATTTATTTTGTTGTTATCCTGCTGTAAAACAAAGCTGGACTTACCAGAAATCCAGGTCCAGTCTCCTGAAGGCAGATTTTATGATTTGTGCTGGTTGAAAAAAAAAACAGAGGAATTCCGACCAGTACAGAGAGTCACTGCTCAATGTGCCCACTAGGAATGGTCCGAACCGAGTTCGGTTCGGGTTTGTACGAACCCGAACCCTCGGTAATGATTCCCGCCATAGGCTGTATCCCAGTTTTCCAGGCGTTACTCCGGCTGGATCCGCCTGCTCCACGGAGCGGGCAGACAGCGGGAATCTGCTGCCGAGCTTTCGGGTTCATACGAACCCGAACCTCGGCAGGTTCGGACCATCCCTAGTGTCCACCAATCACATGACTACCTTCTCTCTGTGAGTGCTCAGATGACCTGGGGAACACTGGACTTCCTGTTTTCTGACTCTTTGAGAAAGAAAGTCAGAAAACAGGAAGTACCGTGTTCCATGATAACAAAAAAAAAAAAAAAAATGAATGTAAATTGCAAACTTGTGTTATATCACATCTACAGTTAGTTTGGATTTTGAAATTTATAACGACAGTGATACTTTAAATGCTGGTGATGTATCTGGGGGTTGGCGTTTTCCTCCAGCCCCCTTGCTGCCATTTGTCTTCCTGGTGCGGAGAGAAGGGACAGCATTGACAACAGCTGTTTATCAGGCTGGGTTCACACTACATCAAAAAGACGTCCGATATTTGCAGATGAAATGATCATTATAGATGGCCCGCAGTGTAAACGTATAAATGGATACACAAAGCTTTGCTGTAAACAACCCCCCCACCCCCACTATCAATAATTCAACTTTACATAAAACTAAATAATGGAAAAGTGAAACAAAAAGATTCCAAGGACAAAGAATAAAAGACAAAATAAAACCTTGTACTCACTCCTCTGGTCGCTGCTGGTGCAGCATCCCTGGTGTAAATGCCCTGATGATGTCACACCTGCACATTCCCTCCGTTTTGCATCAGTTTCTCCCATAAAGAAAATGAATCTTGTTGACTGAAATTGCTTCCCCAGGACACTAGGTGGCGCTGTCCCGTTTATTTTGGCTCCCCTAACACAACTCAGCCATGTTCATTCTACTACGTTTCAATAAAGCTAGAATTCATCGCAAGTGTTCATGGGATTCGTAGTTCGGCGGCCATATCTGACGAAGTGTGGCTGGGAGTGAAGGAAGCCTTGTGTCCGGGGACAGTGTGGATGAAGAGGAGAAGTTGGAGGTGAGCAGACCTCGGCGTGCCCCGGGGGCAGGTGTAGTGGTTACCTTACACGTCAGCAGGAAAACTGAAAGGAAACTACATGTCCCAGCATGCTCTGCTTCCCGGGAAGTGGAGCACGATGTCTCATGTAGAACAGTTCAGGTGGAGGCTTAGTGATGGGGACTTGCTTTATTATGTTTATATTAAACTTTTAGTAATGTGTGGATTCTGATAGAACATGTGGAAGATGGTGGGGGATTTAAAGGGACAGTAGTCTCATTATATAAGGCAGGGATGGGGAACCTTGACACTCCAGCTGTTGCAAAACTACAATTCCCATCATGCCTGGACAGCCTTCGGCTGTCCAGGCATGATGGAAATTGTAGTTTTACAACAGCTGGAGGGCCAGATGTTCCCCATCCCTGGTGTAAGGGGTTGCAGTCACCTCTGACCTCTGTTTATTAGTAAATCCTATAACATACTCATCCTGGAGCTTCCTCTTTTATCCCTCCTGGAAATGAAAGACTGAGGTGACCAATGGGTATTATAATTTCCTCGTGTCTAAGAGGCTACTGCCATATTGGATATTGTCACGTACCCCATTGACAAAGGGGATTGGGACCCCCATGTATTTATACATTTCCAGGAGGCAATATAGAGAAGTTAGTAAGGATGCACCAGAATTGTTACATCCTGAGTAGAGCTGCATATCTCCCAATGGGGTCACACATGGGGGCCGTCCCGGGACGGCAGGACATTACCCCAAAATCAGGGCTGTCCCACCGGATCCGGGACGGTTGGGAGGTATGAAGCTGTCAAGTCCTCCTTAAAGGAATATTTCCATTTTATATCTATCCCTAATACAGGTCCCACCTTACCCTGCCCTGTCAATATGTGACTGGGATTATGATCAGAGCCAGGAGGGCTGATGTACACCATTACTATAGATGTGAATGGAAGCCACGGAAACAGCGTTGTGTTCCTCTGCATTTGGACTAAGAGCTTACACTTGGGGTATGTGCACATTATGGAATCCTGGTGGGTCACCTGCAGCTTGTGGACGGGCGCATCTCCGCTGGTCCCATAGGCTTCATTCTGTGGTTTACCAGATTCTGCCATCCGCCCGAAGAATGAGCAGGTTTCATAGTGTGAACATACCCTGACACCCTATAAACAGCTGAAACTGGCAATATGGGGGCAGATTTACCCTGCTGTCTTATAGGAATATTCTCTTGGTTGCCTATAGCAGCCAATCACAGCTCAGCTTCCAGTTCTATTGGGAAAATGAAAGTTGAGCTGTGATTGGTTGCTGTGGACAACAGAGATTTCCTGAAGGTGTATGGCCACCTTAAGGCTACAAACACACTTGGCGGGTCTGCAGCGAGTCTCCTTGCTGCGTATTTGCAGCGAGACTCACTGCAGATCCCGGCCCTATACGTTTAATGGCAGACAAACACGCAGCAGGGATGTACATCCCTGCTGCGAGTTTGTCTGCAGCCCACCCCATTAACCCCGCCGGACCTGATACTTCACCTGATCCCGGCTCCGGCGGTTTCCGATGTCTTCAGCAAGCCAGAGCGGGGACCAGGTGAAGTATATGCTCCAGCCAGCCGGCCGCCCGATCGCCCCCCCGCAGCACCGATCGTACGCCCCCCCCCCCCCCGCAGCACCGATCGCACCCCCCCCCTCCGCAGCACCGATCGCTTGCACGCCCCCCCCCCAATCGCGCCCCTGAAGCCCCGGCCGCTCGATCGCTCCCCGGCAGCACCGATCGCCCCCCTGCAGCCCCCATCTGGTGGGGGGGGGGGGGCGATCGGGCGGCTGGGGCTTCGGTGGCGCGATTGGGGGAGGGGTGTGCAAGCGATCGGTGCTGCGGGGGGGCGTGCGGGCGGCCGAGGCTGCGGGCGGCTGGCTGGAGCATATACTTCACCTGGTCCCCGCTCCGGCTTGCTGAAGACATCGGGAACCGCCGGAGCCGGGATCAGGTGAAGTATCAGCTCCGGCGGGGTTAATGGGGTGGGCTGCAGACAAACTCGCAGCAGGGATGTACATCCCTGCTGCGTGTTTGTCTGCCATTAAAAGTATAGGGCCGGGATCTGCAGCGAGTCTCGCTGCAAATACGCAGCAAGGAGACTCGCTGCAGACCCGCCAAGTGTGTTTGTAGCCTAAGGGTCTGTTCACACGTACAGATTCGCTGCGTAAAACTCGCACAGAACTCGCATCAAACTCGCATGAAAGTAGCTGCGTTTTTTGTGGTGTTGAACTTGCCTGTGAAAATCAAAACTCGCATGTAAAAATTGTACCAAACACGCAGCAAGAATACACATACATTGGCTTGATAGCAATCAGTATCGCTGTGGATTTATGTGCGAGAAACTCACACTGATAAATACGCAGCGAGTCTGTACGTGTGAACAGACCCTAAAGGGGTTATCCAGGCTTAAAAAAAAAAACATGGCCATTTTCTTCCAGGAACTTCTCCTATCCTAAAGTTGGGTGTGGTTTTGCAACTCGGTTCCATTGAAGTTAGTGGAGCCATATTGTAATACCACATACAACCTGAGGACAGGGTTGGTGCTGTTTTTGCAAGCACGTAGCTGTGTTTATTCTAATCTTGGATAACCCAGGATTCCCAGCTCTCTGCTCTCCATCTTGCTGCAGGAGAGTTGATGGGCCCCATAGACATACAATGAAGTCTCATAGATCAAGGAGAATCACTTGGCACTACTCCAAACATATATACAGTCAGTTTATAGCAATTGCTTCAATAGCTCACCCTCTGGTCCATGTATCTCAGCACGATGCCTGGCGTGGTGCTCTGCGACCGGTGATAGATAGTCCAATATACGATAGCGTAGAAAAGATGATGGTGCGGCACTCACTGGAACTTCGTGCAAAACGTTATTATGGCAGGATAACATACATTGTAACCACATGTGCTGTACAGGTCCTGTACCTGTACCTGCCATGTAACCTGTACAGCACATGTGGTTACAATGTATGTCATCCTGCCATAATAAAGATTTGCACGAAGTTCCAGTGAGTGCCGCACCATCATCTTTTCTACGCTATCATACAATGAAGTCTGTCACCTGCAGCAGGACCGGTGGTGAAGCACTTAGCCGTGTGCTTCTCCTACCTGTACTGAACAACTGGTAGGGGTCTTAATATACCTGATATATCACTAGGACACTTAAAAAAAAGTGACTATTTAATACAAATTGTAGTACAATTTGGACTATATAAGTTTATTTATATAGCGCTGATATATTTTGCAGCATTTTGGCCTCATCACTTACTGTCCCCCATAATCTTAAAAGGAACTCATGTGAATTGTCTTTTTTTCTTTTTCACATCTCCTCAGGATATAGAATGAATATACCAGCTGCGGACGTAAAGCCGGTTATCATATCCAAGCAAGCAGAAGAGGTCATCAATGGAGTAGTCACCCAGGTGGTGTGCACCGCTTTCACTGACCACATCTTTGTGGTGGTGACACAATATGGCAAGATGGGAACATTGGTCTCTGTCACTCCAAACATGGTGTCCGGTGACCTGGTCAAACCCACGCTGACCACCAAGGTGCTCCTGGGATGTGATGAGGTAAGCAGAGGTGGACAGTAATAGGGCATTCACCCATTTGTAATTACCACCATCATCATCATTCTTGAGCTTCAAAACAGTTTAAATCTTCACGCTACTGTACTGATTCAGGCGGTCAGTACAGTAACATGAAAATGTAAACAGTTTTAGAGCTTGATGCAGTTAGTCCAGTCCATAGCTTATCATCCATGTACAGATCATAATTGTGGAACGTGTGACTGCCCCCTAGGCTAGGGTCATGCAGCATTAACTTGCTATGTTGTAGGTATACATTGGCCTCATGTAGTGATACCCTGGTGTCCTGAAAGTAGTCAACTAGTCATTACATTTGGAACTTTTCTCACATATATGTTGATTTAAAGGGCCTCAAAAACATGGTCTTGCGTCTTTGTGTAGTAGTATAATGGCAAGGTTTTGAGCACCTGTGTTCTGTGTACAGAAAGATTATAGACTGGGGTAGGGAACCTTGGCTCTCCAGCTGTTGCAAAACTACAACTCCCATCATGCCTGGACAGCCAAAGCTTCAGCTTTGGCTGTCCATGCATGATGGGAGTTGTAGTTTTGCAACAGCTGGAGAGCCAAGGTTCGCTACCCTTGCTATAGAGGGCTCTAACAGATACATACTAGCGGCACCGCAAACAGCTATCACAATTCAAGACCTCACAATTTAAAGATCTCTGCTTACTGTCAGTGAATGGAAACGCGCTTCTTTACATCCATAAGTTAAAAAAAAATTGCTATACAAAATAACTCTTACAGAAAGAAGAAAACCCTGCATTAGGGCCCTTTTACACTGACTGATATAGTGCCCCAAATGAGCGTCGATCAAGGCTTATTGGGTGCGGCCAGGTCTTTTACACCAGCCGACAGCAATATTCACAACCAATAATCGGCCCACGTTTATAGGGCCAGTGATCAGCAGTCAAACAAGAAAAAGCTTGTTTGTCAGATTTTTTACACGGCCATGTAAACTACTACTAGTCGGCCGGACATCTTCCCCTGTAAATGATGATGAAGTTAATAGGCCATGCGAATGATTCAGAGACAATTGATTCAGCCTTGGAAAGTTCTACAATCCCACTGATCAGTGCTCTTGGGGTTTACGACTTTTTGCAAATACATGACCATACCCCACTTACCTCACGGTCCCCGGGCCTCCTCACACACTGCACTAGACATAACACAGTACATAAGGAGGACTCTGACTCCCGTAGACATGCTTCCTTTCTATCCTTCTACCTGTCGCTCTCTGATCAGTTCATAGCAGACCTCCACATCCAGAAACCTTACTTAGAGGACCGTGATATTACTGTAGAGATGGATAAAGATTTTTCAGGGGAAAACAGATTTATCTTGTCTTCATATTTCTACAGCCCTTCATTCACATCTGCGCCAAGAATATGGTGAGCTTTGTGTCCCAAGAATCCAAGAACAAGCCGGTGCTCTTGGCTTTGGCGTTGAAGGACAGAAGTATGGACTCTATAAAGACTGTGAAAGACGTGATAAAGAGCTGTCAGGTCTGGTGAGCCAGGAAGATTCCAGAAGGATGGACATCATTAATCCTAGTGCTTAGTAGTACAGAGACTGTATATCGGGAATGGCTTGCACTGATTATTTTCTATGACGTATACTGGATATGGATAAACTATGGTGTGAACAATAATTTTTTTGCTTTTTTATGGACTGTTCTGCATTAAAAGTTGAACCTGATTCTTATTAAGTTTCCTACCCCTTATTACGGTTGGGGGCATAACAGCATGACAGTTTCTGTACTATGACTCCAAATAATAATAGGCCGTGCTCCAGCAAGGTAACCCCCCATTTCTAGGTTACATTTCAGTCCATTCTTCTAGACAGAAATAAAATTGATTCCCTGTAAATGTAAAGACAAAAATATTAGAGTTGAGCAAAATTCGAAACACTGCTAATCGAGTTTGGGCGAACCCAAGTGTCACTAAAAATCTCTAAAAAATATCACCTATCTTTAAAAGATAGAGACAGTACAGCCCTTTGCTCAGCCATGGGACCGGGGTCTTCTATATGCTTTTCCTCCATTTACGCCTGAAGATTAAGCAGGACAGAGCTCAAGTCATACTCCCTTTTGGCCAAGGAGGGTGTGGTTTTCCTGGTTGAGGAAGATGTCGGTAGCCAGGGCTCCAGGGGGTCATTCAGGTCGGATCTCCAGGGGCTCATTCTTCATCCCCGCATTTTAGACCCAGCTGTATTAGTGTCCTCTATGACTTAAAAATTGTGGAGCATCCCTAGGTAAAAAGTTTTGTCAAAGCCAGCGGCGGAATATATCCCACTTTAAAATCTAGAATGCCGCCCTGGGACTTAAACCTCGTCCTCTCAGGATTAACTCAGGTCCCCTTTGAGCCCCTACAGGATCTTTACAGAAATTTTTTGCCATGGAAGCTAGCTGTCCTCCTGGCTGTAACATCCACCAGGAGAGTGGGGGAGATTACAGCTTTTCCTATTCAGCCACCATATTTGTCTGTATGGGAAGATTGAGTCGTCCTTTTTTCCTGATCAGGCAGGAGAAACCTTAGCACGGTGCCATGCCCCTCCCCCACAACACCTATCAGGTAACTAATACTATTGCTGCTACCCCCACTCGATACTACTACTCCCAATACTAGTACTACTCCCACTCTTGATCTACTACTACTACCACTCTCACTACTATTGCTACTACTACTCCAAATACTGCTCCCACTACTATTGCTACTACTGCACTCCTGATACCACTACTCCCAAAAAATAATTTTTTGGCCATATCGCCCAGCCCTCTGTTATTCTTATTCTGTTTGAGGGTAAGAATAGGGGAAAGGCAGCCTCTTCCCAGACAATAGCCGGTGGATGAAACAAGCTTTCTATAAATGCTATAAAATAGGGGGGGGGGAGGATATACCTGTAGGGTTTGGGGCCCATACTACAAGGGCAGTTATCACATCATGGGCAGAGCGGGCCTCAATATTCACAGCCTTTTTTTGTCACTACAGGCCGCAGCTTTGCGACAGTGAGGATCTATCCTTTGGCAGAAGGGTTCTGCAGGCTGTAGCCCCCCCCCCCCCGGGTTATTATTCCTAGTCTAATCTCCAGGGGTATTGTCATAGGTCGATAGGAGAGAACATAAATTACTAACTGGTAATCTCTCCCCACCTATAGCTGACCCCCCCCCCCCCCCCCCCGGATTAGTGTATTGTGCCAATCATGGACGCTATCTTGGCCAGTGATTGGCTGAGCGGCCTGTCACTTCAGAGACCAGCTTTAATTTCTCCAATAGTGCCCCAAATAGTAACTACTCCACCCATTAGTTTCCCACTTGGGAGTGTAGTTCTCCCCCATAGGAAATGGTCTGCTCAGCCTGCAGGATACACCCGGCGCAGGTAGAGTGCCACCTTCCATTACAACTCACTTTTAGGCCGCAGACAGTGTTAGGCCTGAGGCCTAGAAGGGAATTGTAATAGAAGACAGTGGCGCGTTCCGAAACTGGCAGCATGGTGACATCATCACAGGCTGCCTGTGCCGGGTGCATCCTGCAGAAGATTATAATATGGGTGGTCGAGGCAGACGTCCGGACCACCCATATTACAATTCGCTGTGCTGTCCTATCTGCAGGCCAGCTCTAGGAAGTCAACTGATTTCTTCCTGCGGGCCTAAAATAATGGCACGGGGGCCAGAGTTTGACTGTAACATTGATGTATAGGGGGAGATTTATCAAACATGGTGTAAAGTGAAACTGTCTCAGTTGCCCCTAGCAACCAATCAGATTCCACCTTTCATTTTCCAAAGAATCTGTGAGGGAAGAAAGGTGGAATCTGATTGGTTGCTAGCGGCAACTGAGTCAGTTTCACTTTACACCACGTTTGATAAATCGTTCACATAGTGTCTTAATGAAGGCCACTATTTTGACCTCTGTTGATTGAATGGGGCTGTATGGATTCATTTAATATATGTGCTGGGTAGAGATGAGCAAAATTACAGTAGGTTCTGAACGGTTTACATTTGACTCCTGGTGCTTGGAGAAGATGGCTGCAACCCACTTCACCAGCCACCAGGAGTCAAATGCAGTGTTCAGTGTTTTGTGAGCGGAATTTATTGTAGTTTTGCACATCTCTACCACTAGGACATTTACAGGCACATAGAGCAAAATAAGCCTGAGGCCAGTTTCACACAGGTGTATTACAGGTGTCAGCTCGGGTCATCAGAGACCTGGTTAGACTGCTTACTTCCTTATTACACAGGCTAAAATACACTTATAACACCCTTGTGCAAAACCGGCCTGAGGCTGTGTTCACACATCCGCAGTTTTGTGGCATTCCTTTGTTTATATAATTAGAGCTTAACTTATTATGATGGTTCTGCAATTTTGTATAGATTGACTCTTTGGGCTTTGCCATGTGATCAGCATTACCCGACTCTAATTATGTAAACAAAGAACTGCAACCAACCTGTGGATATGTGAACACAGCCTTAGGCTGGGTTCACACACAGTATTTTTGCTCAGTATTTTGGTCCTCATATTGCATCCAAAACCAGGAGTGGATTAAAAACACAGATAGGCTATGTTCACACACTGTTGGAATTTAGTGAATGGGCGTCTTTTAATGGCAAATAATTTAATGGCATTATTTTAAAACATCGGCCATTGTTATGAAATAATTGCCATTTTTTGTCATAAAATGACGGCCATCCACTAAGTTTCAAGAGTGTGTGAACATAGCCTTAATGGGGGAGATTTATCAAACATGGTGTAAAGTGAAACTGGCTCAGTTGCCCCTAGCAACCAATCAGAGTCCATCTTTCATTCCTCAGAGACTCTTTGGAAAATGAAAGGTGGAATCTGGTTGCTAGGGGCAACTGAGCCAGTTTCACTTTACACCATGTATGATAAATCTCCACCACTATATGGTAGCCTATATAGATTCTGTAGCCTCTGTACCTGTAAGATGGACATAATGTAGGATTCAAAGGGGTACTTGGTATTTACCTGTCCCAGTCTCCTGCAGCTCCTGTAACCACTCCTGATCTTTAACCCCTATATCACAGCAGAAGCTTTCCGCCTAAGGTATGTGCACACAACGGAAACTGCACAGGTCACCCGTGGCGGATTATGCAGCTCGTCCCCACTCACGGCCGGGCGCATTTCTGCCTGTGCCATAGACTCGACTCTATGGTTGGGCAGATTCCGCCGTCCATCCAAACAATGAACAGGTTCATTGTTCGCGGGGGCGAGCTGCAGAATCCGCTGTGGGTGATCCACGCAGATTCCGTAGTGTGCACATACCCTAAGACAGGACACCTCTGTGGCCAGTGATTGGCTGAGGTCCTGCTCTGACATCCCTTCATGGAAGCAGGGAGAAGAGATGATCAACTGGGGACCAGAAGGTGCTGCATCAGGAGCTGCGGCGGATGAGACGGACTCCTTTTTACTTAATTCCAGGCCTATGAACATATAAATATATATAATTTATATACCCATAACTCTGGCTATAGAAATGAATATTTCATTCACTGGGAGCAGAGGTACTGGAAATGAAGAAATAAGTATAAAAGAATATTGAAGAATGTTTACATCATGTATCCCTTTTTGGTGGTTAGGCTAAAATATAGCCTGCATTAGGGGTGTATGTCAGCATAGCAGCTGAATGGTATGATGACATATACATGGCACACCCATTCCAGGTCCATTCAGTACAATGGTTTTACATAGTCTTAGGCGACTTTTTAGGGTCTATAGACTGGAAAAAACACCACTTCCTGCAGGACATGCAGCACCTGATAAGTACTGGAATACATGAGAATTTTTTTTTATAGAAGTAAATTACAAACCTTTGGCACTTTCTGGCACCAGTTAATTTGAAAGAAAAAAAAATTGATGAACTACCCCTTTAATACAGACAGGAAAATTTTTCAGCTGAATACTCAGTTTCAATAATAATAAACCCGATTAAATCTAAAACACAGAAATAATCCGTCGCGATCGTTAAATAAAGTTTTTTTCAGGTTTTAATTTCTCAACCGCCGCGGGAGAGAATGACATCCTCATAAATTGCTTCTTATGTAATTTTGTAGATGTCAATCCCGACCTAGCAGAGAAGAAATGGGAATTTATCTGTGATCCGCGCTGCGTTAACTCTGCTACATTTCAAGGTAAATAAATCAGGAAATAACATTTTATTTGCTTTGGGATAATTATGCTATACTGGGGAAATAACAACGTACGCGCTGCCAGACAATAGATGGGAGACGGGATGAACCAAATCAATGGAAATTATATCAAGGGGAAAAAAAATGAACCAAAAGTTAAACTTGAAAATCGTAAAGTAATCCTGGAAAATTAGCTGTAAGGCTTCAGACGGCGCAAAAGATTAGTGAGAATAATGTAACCCGAACGGGTCTCACTAAGAAGATACATCAACAAGGAACATCTATGAAGAAGGATTTTTCTCTGGTAACTTTATTATATATACAGTGAAGAAAAGTCAAAGATGCCTCTATGTAAAAGAAAGAAGACGTATGTGATTATTTAACGGACGTTACCATCTAAACACAACATTAAAAGAAAAATCTTTACATGCAAAACACATTTTTGTATTTAAAAAAGTGTTGTTGGTTTTTTGGGGGGATTAAAGTTATTGAGATCTGTGAGTAATCTGTCTCCTTGGGGAGACTGCCAATGTAGTGTAGATGCAATGCTTTCTGGGGGAAAAATATGCAAATAAGCTCCTCCTTCAGAATAAAAGGGGCAATTGCCCAGTGCCACTCACTGAAAATAGCTTCCCTGTAAATCATTGCAGTTTTGATATCAGCCACTAGAGGTCAGTAATAGACACTTTAGTCTGGTTAATCTCACTTTGCAACTGCTGTGCAAGACACAAGTTTTCAGCAAATATTAAAAAGCTAATAACTGTCATAATTTATTCAATGCCAGAGAGCATGACAATATTTGAGCAAAAACTACAATCAGGGCCGTATTTATCACTGGGCACCCGTGGTCCGATGCCTGGGGCAGCACCAGGGAGCAGGGGGAAGGTTAAACCTTTTTTTCTTTTTGGTTTGTTTTTATTTTTTAAGTCTCCCATCTCCTGTTCAGACTTGCCAGTAAATCTAGTGTCTTTTCTAAGGGGGGAGGATCGTTGCATTATTCAGATCTGGTATGGCGGTGTTATCCAGTCTTAGTATGGTGATATCAGGTGTGGTATGGCGGTGTTATCCAGTCACAGTATGGTGATATCAGGTCTGGTATGGCGGTGTTATCCAGTCACGGTATGGTGATATCAGGTCTGGTATGGCGGTGTTATCCAGTTACAGTATGGCGGTATTGTTCAGGTCTGGTGTGGCAGTGTTATCCAGTCACAGTATGGCGGTATTGTTCTGTTATGGTGTGGCGGTGTTTTCCAGTCACAGTATGGTGGTATTGGACAGGTCTGGTACTGGGCCGTTTTAATACATTGGTGGGCCCAGTGCACAGGCTTTAAGAGTGGGCCCCCCCAACCCAGCGTTATCAGAATCGGAGCTCCACACACAGTATAATTCCCTGAAAATGTCCCCACACTGTATTAAGAGCCCTAATACATATGGTAGTTACCTCATAACGATATCACCAATGATACCATTATATAATACCGCCACACCATGACCACTATCACTACAGCCCTATAACAGTTACATCCATTTACTCACAGGGGGCGTCTTCTCTCATCAGAGTCTTTCACCTTTTCTTTCACTCCATCCAGCCTGGGCCACCATGAAATCTTCCCCCGGCTGTGAATCTTCTCTCCAGAATCTGCCAGAGAAACATTTTAGGCTCCAACACATACAGTAGTAAGGTCCCCTGTACCCCTATACAGTAGTTACCCCCCTATGTACCCCTATATAGTAGTTACACCTCTCTGTGCCCCTATATAGTAGTTACACCCCTCTGTGCTCCTCCACAGCTGTGTGCTGCCCCCAGTAGTAAAGACAGCTGTGTGCTGCCCCCAGTACTATAGACCACTAGGTGCTGCTCCCAGTAGTATATATACCCCTGTGCACCCCCCAGTAGTATATAGACCCCATTGTGCTGCCCCCAGTAGTATATAGACTCCTTGTGTGCTGCCCCCCAGTAGTATATATCCCCATCTGTGCTCCCCCAGTTATATATACCCCCCTGTGCATCCCCCAGTAGTATATATATCCCCTGTGCTCCCCTAGTAGTATATACTCCCCCTGTGCACCCACAGTAGTATGTATATCCCCTGTGCTCCCCCAGTAGTATATAGTCCCCCTGTGCATTCCCCAGTAGTATATATACCCCCCTGTGCACCTTCCAGTAGTATATATATCCCCTGTGCTCCTCCCAGTAGTATATAGTCCACCTGTGCACCCCCCAGTAGTATATATATCCCTTGTGGTCCCCCCAGTACGCTTTCCCAGTTATATTTAACCCCTGTGCACCCCCCATTTATATATATATATATATACCCTGTGCATCCCCCAGTTATATATATATATATATATATATATATATATAAAGCCTGTGCGCCCCCGAGTAGTATATAGCCCCCATGTGCGCTCCCTGTTATATATACCAGTTTTATATACCCCCTGTGCGCCCCCCAGTTATATATACCCCCCGTGCACCTCCCAGTTGTATATATATCCCCTGTGTGCCCCAGTAGTGTATAGCCCCCCTCTGCACTCCCCGTTATATATATACCCCCCTGTGCGCTCCCCCAGTTATATATATACACCCCCTTTGCACCCCCCCAGTAGTATATAGCCCCCCTCTATGCTCCCTGTTATATATACCCCCCTGTGCGCTCCCCCAGTTATATATATACCCCCTGTGCGCCCCCCCCAGTTATATATACCTTTCTGTGCACCCCCAGTAATATATAGCCCCCCTCTGTGCTCCCTGTTATATATACCCCCTGTGCACTCCCCCAGTTATATATACCCCCCGTGCGCTCCCTGTTATATATATACCCCCTGTGCGCTCCCCCAGTTATATGTATCTCCATGTGCACTCCCCCCAGTTATATATACCCCACTGTGCACCCCCAGTAGTATATAGCCCCCCTGTGCACTCCCCAAGTTATATATACCCCCTTTGCACCCCCAGTAGTATATAGCCCCCCTGTGCCCTCCCCGAGTTATATATACCCCCTTTGCACCCCCAGTAGTATATAGCCCCCCTGAGCACTCCCCAAGTTATATATACCCCCTTTGCACCCCCAGTAGTATATAGCTCCCTGTGCACTCCCCAAGTTATATATACCCCCTTTGCACCCCCAGTAGTATATAGCCCCCCTGTGCCCTCCCCGAGTTATATATACCCCCTGTGTGCCCCCCCCAGTAGTATATAGACCCCCCTGTGGCACCCCTAGTAGTATACACCCCCGCTGTGTGCTGCCCCCCCCCCGTTATATAGCCCCCCCTTTGTGCTCCCCCCTCCCATATAGCAAATAAAAAAAACACTTTATACTCACCTGGGTCCGCGCGTTCCTCTTCTCATCACTTCACCCTTGTGGCCGCAGGCAGTGCTTTGCCTGCGGTCACAAGAGGCCGCTCTCCTCTCTCGCGGTGTTGGCGCTGAGTGACGTCACTCAGCACCGATACCACTACGGAAGAGCGGCCTCTTGTGACCGCAGGCAAAGCACTGCCTGCGGCCACAAGGGTGACCGACAGGGAGGGAGCCAATGGCTCCCGACCTGTCAGTGCCGCTGCTGCTGCTTGTACCTATAAGCGCTCGTTACGAGCGCTCATGGCTACAGTGCAGAGCGCAGCAGAAGGCGGGGGGCCCTGCAGGGGGCGCCATGGATGGGTAACTTACCCATCCCGATGGCGCCCTCCTGGCAGGCTGGTGGCCGGAGCCCTGTGCGACCCCACTGGTCGCACAGAGCAAAAGTCGGCCCTGCGCAGGGTGGGCCCCTTTAACCAGTGGGCCTGGTGCACGTGCACCATGTGCCCTCTGGTTAAAGCGGCGCTGGTCTGGTATGGCGGAGGTATTACCTACCAATCCTTAGAATTCCCTCAGACAAATTGGAAATTTGTTTTTATTTTAAGCCGTTACAAAACATGAAAAATGCGATTCAGACAATGTTTCTACGTGTAGAAAAATGCATGTGGCCGAAACTACTCTCCCCAAGATTGGGCGTCCTCAGGTTTAGTGCCTAGGGCAGCAGCTGTTAATACGGCCCTGATCATTTTGATCAAATACAGTAAACAGTAAACATTCATCTGATAATCTGCCCATGTAAAAGGGCCAGTGATCAGCCAACATACAAGAAAACACCCACTGAATGGCTGATTTGATCTTTTGTGCATTCATTAAAATCACTGCTATCAGCCGCACATCTCTCTGTGTAAGGGCCCTATTACACAGAGCGATTATCTGTCAAATCAGGCCGTTTCGGGCAGATATCGATCTATGTAATAAAGACAACCGGCGATCACTGGCTGATCGTTCTCTTTCAGCAAGTTTAAAAATCATCATGACAGTGTACAGAAAATAATAAAGTTATACTTACCTGTACAGGTTCCCCTGGTGTCCTGCTGTCTTTTGCCTGCTCACCACAGCTTTCCCTGAAGCTTCTGAAGCCATCTCTGAAGTGACAGACCTCTCAGCCAATCACTGTCCGCGGTTCCGTCTTTGTCAGCAGGACATCGGGGGAGCCTGGACAGGTAAGTATAATTTTTATTATTTTCTATAAAAAACAAGGGCTGCATGGACATTGCTAACGATACCTGGGCAGCTCTTGCCAAATATCTCCCGAGCCATATAATAGAGTAGATCTGAAATGTTCATGTGTGGGTGCTCGGTTAATTGTGCCATATAACTGCAAGCAAGCACCATGTATTAGGCTCTAACCCCTTCCCGCATTGTTACCTCTTGCACATGACATGGAAACTTCAATGAACCACATGATTTGTAACTTGCAAAAATGTAACATAAAGAAGAAAAAAAAAAGTTGTGGTCTATTGGAGAAAAATGCTTGAAAAAAAAAATGGGGATAAAGGGATAGGCCCCCGAAACAATACAACCAAAGAAAAAGAGTGTGTTTGAAACTGACCAAAAAAGTTACAAAAAAAATCTATATTTTTCCCTTCAAAAAATAAATGTGACGTTCATATTTTCCCCCCAGTTAGATAAACTTAAAGGCATGGGACTGCCCCTTTAAAAACTGTTATTGTTATGACTTGAATACAATAATATAACAAGAAAGTGTTAAAAGCTACAAGGAAGGGCTAGATGTTGATGTTGTGAACCAGAGATCTCCTCACCATAGAAATCACAGTCTCCTGTATAGCATGTCCCTTTTTCTGCTCTGCAGGAGGTGTCATTATGATGGTGCTTCTATTGCACATCAGTCGACAGGGGGCGTGGCCTGTGTCATGTGGGCGTGGCTTGCTGTGCAGGTAACAGGGGAGTGCTGGGGACAGCTGAGCTGGCTGTGAGCTCAGTCCTGCAGAGCAGGTAATACAGAACTGGGTGATCTACCTCACAGGAGGCGGAGAGATGACAGACAGGAAGGGAAGAGTCCACACATCAGATCCCTAGAGAGATCTGCAAGATCCATGAATCCTATTTGGCTCCAGGACTCCTCAGAACAAACTTTTTTTTTCCTCTTTGGGACTATCAGGACTGCATTAAGAAGATCCTAAATCTGGACAGAGGGATCTGCAGAGGTAGAGTACCTGGCTGCCCACATGCTCTATACCTATCCTAATCCTTCCCTTACCTGTGACTGTCCAGCTGCGGCGGAACAAAGGCTGTCCAGGCATGATGGGAGTTGTAGTTGTGCAGCAGCTGGAGGGGCCAAGGTTGGTTAAAACACTGAGCCGAAGTAGTCCAGAAACTACAAATTCTATCATGCTTTATCAGCCACCTCCGGCCATTACTAGATAGTTAGAAACTCCAAGTTTGCACAGGTGATACTAGATCTTAAAGGGGCTTCTTCCTAAACGACTACTATGGTATATAGAGGCGATAGATCAAACATAAGTGTCTGGTTCTACGGATATCCAAAGGAAGCCAAGGTTAAATCTGATCTGACAGGAGATATCTGAGGACAATAGGGCGCATATATATATATATATATATATATATATATATATATATATATGTATATAATTTTAGACCAATAATTCTAGCCGTCTCACTAGAGAATGTTACCTGTCCTAGCTTGCTAGCGGTTAAAGGGGTTATCCAGAATTAGAAAAACATAGTTGCTTTGTTCCAGAAACCCTTTCTTCTCAGTTTTTTGTGTAGTACTGAAGCACAGCTCTACTGAAGGGAATGAACAAAGTTGTAATACCACTCACAACCTGAGGACAGATGTGGTGCTGTTTTGGAAGAAAGCAACTATTTTATTTTCATCCTTATTGAATGAAGAAATTTATCTTAAAGGGGTTGTTCACCAAAAATGTTATTCTTTCAAATCAACTGGTGCCAGAAAGTGCCAGACATCTGTAATTTACTTCTATCGAAAAAAAAAAAATCTCCAGTCTTCCAGTACTTATCAGCTGCTGTATGTCCTGCAAGAAGTGTTGTATTCTCTCCAGTTTGACACAGTGATCTCTGCTGCCACCTCTGTCCATGTCAGGAACTGTCCAGAGCAGTGAAAAATCCCCACAGAAAAAAAAATACCATTTCCTGCAGGACATACAGCAGCTGATAAATACTGGAAGACTGGAGATTTTTTAATAGGAGTAAATTACAAATATCTGACACTAGTTGATTTGAAAAAAAAAATAAAAAATTGGTGAACAATCCCTTTAAGGGTACAAAGACACGTATCGGATCCACAGCGGATTTCCTGCTGCAAATTTGCAGCGAAATCCACTGTGGATCCCTTGCCTGTTCGTTTCTATGAGAATACATCCCGTCGTGAGTGTGTAAGTAACAGCGCCGTTAACCCTCCGCCAGACGGAGCAAACTCCCGGAGTCTGGACCTCCCGCTTAGCTAATCAGTGCGCTGCAGCGGGGCAGAAAAATCCGCTCTGGATCCCGTACATGTGTTTGTACACCAAGGATGCCTTCACACACACCGGATCCGCAGCGAAATCCGCTGTGAATCCAGTGTCATTGCATCCCTATGTGAATACATACTCGTAGCAGGATTGACATCTGACATACATCACCTCCTCCCCCCTCTGGCTTGCTTTGGGGGTTCTCGGCGTCTGCTTGTTCCACTCAACCGATCAGTGCGCTGCCTCGCCGCAGCCACTGATTGGCTGAGCGGGATGTAATCCGCTGCGAGTATGTATTCTTATAGGAATGCACTGACACTGGATCCGCAACGGATTGCGCTGCGAATCTGCAGCGGATCCGGTGTGTGTGAAGGCATCCTAAAGAGTAATTAAAAATGGCACTAAAAACTCAAAAATTGGCACATGGCTTTTTTGGGGTTAAAACTACTGAAAAGAAGATGTTAGCTTGGGAAAAATGAAGCGCAATACCCACAACGTTTTATGCACATGCTTATTTGCGTTTTATCCCAAGCTATTCAGTAGATAACCTGAAGTAACCTGATAAAGAATCACATGACTTATACTAAAATAAATGCAAGGGATAAAATGCCAAAGATAAAACATCTGCAGCAATTAGAGGTGAGCACGTCTGGAGCGTGAGGAGTCTGATCAGTCGGTATGTGGTTACCGGTGGCTGAAGAAGTTGGATGCCGCCCTAGGGATTCCTAGAAAACATGGAGACAGCCAGAGGCCATAGACTGTATCCATGTTTTCCAGGACTCCTTAGGGCTGCATGCAACTTCTTCAGCCACCGGTAATCAAATGCAGAAATGCTGGATTTGCGCTCTTCTCTAATGGTCACACCTTAATACTGCTAGTGGTGAGCGAACATGTTCGTATCTTTGTACGAACATGACGCTAATTGTTCGTGTTCGCCCATCACAAACAAGTTGTTCGGTAATCGAAATGGTTATAACGATCATTTTCGAACATGCGAACGCTTATCGTGCGATGTGCGCAACTGCACAAATTATGCGTTGCACCTGATAATCTGTATGCATGTGCGCATGACCCTCCAGATGCCAAAGCCAGGGGTGATGGTAATCCGCCCTGCGCCACTGATGTCTTCCTTGTTTATGTGTGCATCATTGGGTAATGTGGCTTTCATGTCGGCGTATATTTTCCTGCCGGAGGTTTGGGAGCTCCTGTGAGTTTATGTTGTTGTATTATACATCAGCCAGGTGTGGCCTTCCTGTAATCCATTCTAGATTATCCATCATTACAAAAGTTTTATGAAGGAAGCGAAAATAAGAGAGTGATAGATGTATTGACTGTTCTTAATATGTAATCTAATAAATCTGGAGCCTAAAAGGGAATATAGCCTTTGTTGAGAGGCATCTTTAAGGGGGACTCCGGAGACTAAAAATATTTTTTTAATACATTGATTTAATAAAGTTACATTATTTTGTAATATAGCTTTATTAGAAAAAAAACGTATAGTATTTTATTTAGATATTCCCGTCCGTTGACTGGCAGCAGTAAGGGGTGCCACTGGTGCCACCAATGTTTGTGCCAGGGACTTCAGGGCTATCTAAGCCCTGCAGTTCCCCATCCCCTGCTCTGATCAATATCTATATCTATACAGAGTAGGGCCCTGTCCCTCTCTGTGTACTGTATATTCTTATATGCAGTACTCGGGGGGTAGGCTGCATGGCATGATCACTGTGGCCCCGCCCTTTATAACGCTCAGGGGTCAGAGCAAAAGGGGGCCGTGTAGTGAAAATCTGAATTAAAAAGTATACTTTTTTTTTTTTTTTTTTTAAATAAAGGTATATTACAATTTTGGCTATTTTTGGCTACTATGTTAGCAGCTATTCAGTGGTTTTTGGCCATTTACAGCACAAGAAAGTAAATTTTTACATTTTTCCCCAAAAAACCAATTGGTTACCATGTTGCATAATAGCATCCCTGTAGCACAAAATAAATAAATACATGGCTGAAAAAAAGTGCTGAAATGTTAATTTCTTTTCTTTTTTTTAATGAAAATACAGACCAAAAATTGAGTGTGTATGTAGTCTTACATTGATCATCGATCATTGACATCCCCCACTGATGTACACTTAGGGGGACACTTATGAGGCATCTGGCCGAGGCATACCCCAGGGAGAAGGTGCAGATTCGCCCCTTCTCCCTGCCATACGCCCTGCTCGCCCAATGGGTGCGCTGGGGGAGCTTGGGGGCGTGACAAGGCGTGGAGGAGGTGTGCTTGCAGGCGTAAATCATGATCCAAATCTACACTTGCTGGAAGGAGGTGTAGATTTAGTACACCGGGCGCAGGGTTAGGCGCCCAGCCAGTCAGATTTACTAAGAGGCGTGCGCCTCTTAGTGAATCCTGACGGGGGGAAAGGGGGCAGGGCCTAATATAAGACTGGCGTTCTTCATAAATCCCCCTCCTTAATGTTATGTTTTATATACATGAGTGGGGGATGTCATTGATTGAATCTTCCATGCTCTCATACAGTATGTTGCTTTACTGTTATTTTCCACCACCGGGGTCCTCTCCTACACTGAGTAGGTAGCCTTACATTTGACTTTTCAACTCTCACCACACATTGCACTATTTACCCTCTATATTTGCTTGTGTACCCTGTTAACACTCTTTTTTTCCACACAAAAGCCAATGTGTGTGATTTGTGGTCATGCTTATTGGAGCATTTTAGTGTTTTTCTGTCCAATCATGACAACTAGTATTAAAGTTCCACACGTCGAAGTGTCAGGGTGAAAGCCACTGCAAACATTAGCGAACTCTGCTAGTCTATGATCATACGAATCGTGTGTGTGTTTGGAAGAAAGCAGGGGGCGCAACTGCTACACAACACCTCATGATATCAAGCTATTGAAATTAAAGGGGCTATCAACCTAAATTTACTTTAAAAAAAAATCAGATTATTAATACAAGCTGAGATAATGAAAGACTTGGCCTCAGCTGTTAGGGCAAAGTTATTTGAGCTGGTTGCTATGGATACACAACCTAAGAACTATACATTTTAAATTAGGTTGCTAAGCAGAATGTCCCTAGCAACCAGGTTATTTGAGATTGGCTCATACATTGGATCAGTTGTATGAAGGATTCCAATGTTGCCTAGCATACTCCATTGCCTTACAATGGATGGATGGATCAGCTAATGGAGGCTCTGAACAAATCTCCGGTGGACATGTGAACCGAGTTTCTTTAAGTTTAACTTTTTTTTTTTGTAAAGACTAAAATGATGAATCCAGGCAGTCAATGTGACTCCGGTGGACGGCAGGAGAGGCATGCTTAGAATGTACAAATATATTGACTGTAAGGGATTCGATATTGTTGTGTTCCTGTTTATCTGTATTTGACAGAGCAAAATGTCATCCACTCCTCTAAATGAACATCAAAGTCGACCCAATCTATAAAAGCCTTGGAAGATACTGAACACAATAGAAAACCATTAAAAGCCTCTACTGTGAGGTTTATCCATTAACTAAACACTTTCCACATTGATTAATACAACTCACATGTCCGCCATACAATCAATGGATTGTCTTATGCCTGGTATATGGCGTCTGTGAAACCTCACAAGTATCACTAACAAAAGGTTATGTGGTACAAGCTACAACCAAAGGGGTGATCACACCATAGTGGTCACCCATCTCCATTTTTTTGTGAGGAGGGGGGGGGGGGGCGCTCAAAAAGATCTGTACACCACGCAAATAGAATACATGAAGTAACTAATGGACTACATCCATTCCATTGGAGCCAATGGGCTTACCAGTGCGGTATATGTATCCCAGCACTGGTGGCCTACCCCAAAAATGAGATGGGATTGGGACCTAATGTATAGGTTTTGTATCGCCGCCAAGGCACTGTAACAGGCCCCCACCTAGCATGTGCCAATCATACTAGTGTCCCCTTCTGTGGCAATGCGGCTTATTTGGTCCCCTATTGGGCTCATCTGGAGTATGCTGTGGTATATGTTGGCATACTTTTTTGACTGGTTGTCAATGTATACTTACAAAGAACCCTTATACTTACAAGGTTGCCTGGAGTGCCGAAGACAACTGAAGCCTTCTGCTACCTGGCGCTCACTTCCTGAGTTTCCACGTCTCGCAAGTAAGCCTTCCAAGACGTGGAGTGGCGGGACCAAGTCCCAATCACTGTATGTGGGAGAAACCACACTTAGACCCCCTAGTGTCTCAGGGGACATTAGGGGAACAGAAAGCTTTAGCCATCTTCTGCTCCTGGACAACCCTTTTAAAACTTGGTGTGAACCCAGTCTGACCAAGCTACTCCATTATAAAACTTCATCAGATGACGAAAATGATCCCACTCATTTGCTGGGCCCCATTATAGCAGCTGTCCTGGAGGTTACATCTATAGATGGGATGTGTCACTATGTAACTATATGGCATATTAACCATTTAGTAGTCTAGGGAAAGAACAGCAATCATTGTCACCCTGCTGTCCTAGGAACAGATAGAAGGGAGAGATAGTTTTGTGAATGTATAACGTAACCACGCTGTCCAGTGAGCAGGATTCGATTACATAACACGACTTAGGCGAAGGGTTAATTAAAGGCATGCTACATGTATTACAAAGGCACAGACAGTAGCGACAAGCCATCATCCTCCTCCCATGGGGAAGATGATCGCTGATGAGTTACAGACAGAGACTGTTCAATTATTCATAGGACCAACCTAAAAGCTGAACTATTGCTCAAACATTCATGAAGCTTATCTATACTATTTATTACATGAGGCCGGGAGCATGAACAGGCTGCCCTTGTGTGTGCTGCGTCCTCTGCCCATTGCACAATTATACTGCCTGAGAATACAATATCTTCATAGATAAGCCTCCCTGTACATGTACCTGCTCTTTATCTTTAGTTTATGCTAATACAGTAAGGAATTGCATAAATTGCACTTCCCTAATATTTGGGGTCTGCAGATACAACTTGTTATACCTATACTTATGCCTATAGCTGAGGCAGAACGTGGAGAAGTCCCATAGCAATTAGGGAGGGGGTGCAAAGTAGTTGCACCTGATGCCAACCAGGAGGACACCAGTATTACAGATGGAGGACCTTTTACAGATTTCACATTGGGACCTTAAGCCTACCTCCCACGGTTGGGGATGCCATGTACTTCTGCACTTAGCTCTCTTCTCCTGTCGACAATGAGTAGGGCAGTGGTCAAGTATGTGCACCGCCATTAAGATGGGAGTTTTGAGAGTCCTATTCTCAATTGTGGGGGATCCCAGTGGTTGGAGCCCCAACATCAGACAGATAAGGGGTAAATGTCAATGGTGGCAAAACCGTTTTTAAAGTTTAGAACTGTTGCTGAGGTTTTACTTCTTGGAATATGTTATGTAAAAATGTGGTCGGAAAGCTTGTTTGGTTGGAGCCATGTCACCTGGGTAGCATAGCGTTATATCTCTGCACTGCAAAGGCCACTAGAGGTAGGAGGGGGGAGGCCTATAAAAGGCTTTATCCCTTTGCAACTTTAGGCTTGTTGGGCACCAAGATTGCCAGAAGCTGGAGGGGTGCTGAAGATCGAACCTGAGGGAATCTGGGGTCAGGGGTGGGATAGATGACATCATGAAAATGCACTGAATGACCGCTCTATAATAGACCCCATCTGTTAGGACTTTGGACCTTTATCAGTATCCATCACAGCATAGATTCCGATAGGCAGTGGAGTGGTTCTATGGAATATTGGTCCATGTGGTAATGATCAATTCTTGCAGTATTTGCACATTAGATGGAGGTGCCGTGAAAAGACTGTTCTATCTCATCTCAGAGATGTCTATAGGTTTAGGATGTAAGGACTGTGAAGCCAGAGAGGTAAGGACTGTCATGTTAATGAACTAATCCAATATGACCAATGTGGCACAGTGCATTGCCCTGGTGAAAGTGTCCTTCTGCCATAGGATAAGAGTGTATTATATCAATGGTGAACAGCAAGCTACTCTTCAAAAAGAGGTATTCATATAATATTAATATAATGTTCATATAATGTATATACTTGGTTATATATATAATATATGCAGTTTGTTACCCAGTTGTAATGAGTGTTGCTCTTCCAGGTCGGTTTGTTACATACTATACCTTAGGGTAGAACTGTCTACAATACATTGTGCTTTGTTAGCACATTGAGACACCATGACGCTATGATTGTCAGTTCTTCTCCTGCCTACCACCGAGAAGCTGATAAAAGCTGAAACACTAGAGGACGTGAAGTTGTCAGGATGGGATCTAGTATTGTTCCTTTATGCAAAGCAAAGGTTTTGCTTTAGAATGTAAAGAAGCAAATATTTGCCCTGCTTTACCATATCACAGACCGCCTACTGACACTGTGCTGACAGAGGAGACAGTGCTGAGACCCAGTCGCTGCATTGATAAGCACTAACATCAATTATTGACAAATGACAACACAATAAACCTAAGGGGTCCTTTAAGGTTGCCCAGACAAGATGTGGTTGTAAATCATTAGGTTTTACATCCTTTACTTCAACGGTTTGCAGAAAACTGCAGCAGTTTGCAGTGTTTTAGAGAGACTACATTTCTTGGAATACATAATGTATAGATCAGCACATGAAAATGGAAATGGACTAGTCTAATCGTTATTTCAAAGCAAGTCCTTGCCCAAGGTAATGATAAATCAGAGACTTGCCCTTTTGTCAGCCATCTTGGAGGCAATCACCACTTGAGATCTTTGAGGTAGGATAGACTGTGATCAGATAATCTGTGGATTTCTGTCTCGTTCTGCTACCATACAGTTCCAGGAAAGTCTTCACACCAGGTGACCACATTGCTGATAACATTGTCCCCAGAACTTAATTGCAGTAAGTATAGAGTTAAAATTAGTTCATGCCCATTGTGAGCTTCTGAATGCCCAAGAATAAAGCCCCTATTACATGGGGCGACTGGAGGAGCAAACAAGCGTTGACAGCGTTTTGTTTCATTCCCCGCTCGCTGCCACTGCAGTGGCAGTGAGCGGGTAAAGGCCGTATTACGCTGAACGATTGCCGGTCATATTTGGCCGATAATCGTTTCATCCCGTGTAATAGAAGGCAACGATCAGCCGACATGAACGATGTTGGCTGATCGTTGCTGTGGTTTGTCTTTCAAAGGATCATGCCTGATCTTCTCTTCCATGTTTTAAGGGAGAGTCCCTCATTTATGTAAGATATGTCTGGGTTTGCCAAAGTTATCCGCTTTGGACAGCATGTTTTCAATGTGATTGGGATCCCTAATGTGTCTCAAGATGTATGAACTTTCATCAGCTTGTTAACCAAATACAGGATGTTAAGTTCTCCTTGTAGCCTGAGTGCTGCTGTCAAAACCACCACTACCTTTGTGAAAGCTTCAAGTACTACTGGTATCCCAAAGGAGACATGAGACCAGGAAGTGAAGAATTGGACTAATCTGTAAGGACTGTATTAGATGGCCTGACCCGCGGGTAAGGGTCCATTTACACAGAAAGATTATCTGACAGATTATCTGCCAAAGATTTGAAGCCAAAGCCAGGAATAAATTTGAAAAGAGGAGAAATCTCAGTCTTTCCTTTTTGACCAGATATCTATTTATAATCTGTTTCTGTCTTTGGCTTCAAATCTTTGGGAGATAATCTGTCAGATAATCTTTCTGTGTAAATGGACCCTAAGTGAGTGCCAATCTGCTAGATCGGCGCTCGCTTACCGAGCCTATTACATGGCTTGATATATAATATAGCCATAGGCTGTATCCATGTTTTCCCAAACTCCCTAGGACTGCATTCAACTTCTTCAGCCACTGGTAATCAAATGCCAAATGATTGCACACTAATGCTTACCTCTCCATGCTCCCCTGGTGTCCTCCTGCCGTGTCTCTGTGTCCCTGCTGACCATAGCCGCCAATGCTGCAGATGAACCCGTCTCTGCATTGACTGCCCATTCAGCCAAGCACTGGCCACAGCACTGTCCTGTCTCAGTCAGTGATTGGCTGATCGGGTTGTCACTGCAGAGACCGGTTTGCCTGCGACGGTTGTGGCTGCTGTGGTCAGTGGGGGACAAAGAGACTCAGCAGGAGGACTCTGGGGGAGCATGGAGAGGTAAGCATACCATCTTTATCATTTTCTATATACTGACACTGGAGTACTCTGTTAATCAGCCGTCGTCTGTGCATCTCTTATTACATGGAGTGATGCATGGTTGGCAGCCAATGATTTTTAAACTTGTTGAAAGACAACGATTGGCCACAGAGCAAACGATTGCTCACTCCTCAGCTGATCCTTGTTGTTTATTTACATGGGCCAATGTCTGCCTGATTCAGCAGATAATCACTCTGTGTTATTGGGCTTTAAGTCTGGCAGTTCTGAGACCTGGCAGATTAGGGATGTGTACATATGCATATTGGAGCTGGTAGTGAATATATCCAATTGGTCTCTATATTAAACTTCTTCCTCTTATGAATTTGTATAGTCTATTACAAGATGGCACTTCCCTCCAGGTTTCAGAACTAGAGCTGTCTGGAAATAAACTCCTTTGATGCTGGGCAATGAATTCCAGGACACCTTTGAAGAGGAACTCTAAAAATAATTGAATAATGACTGGATTCTGAATTATGCTAAGAAAAAAAAAGAAAGTTAGAGGAATCTTTTTTAGTTCCATGGATTACCATCTTTTAACAATTTTAGGCTATGTTCACACTACGTAAAAGTACAGCCGTTGTTGCCATCGGCAACAACGGCCGTACTTTTTGCGGAGCACAACATAACCTTATCTTGTATGGGATCCCGGCCGGAGCGTATACACGTATACAAAGCTGTCTTCAGGAGACTGGACCTGGATACAAGTAAGTAGAGCTTTGTTTTACAGCATGATAAAAAAAATGTAAATTGCAACTTGTTTTATATCACATTTACTGTTGATTTCAAGTTTGTACCAGTGTGTGGTACTCAGGCGGTGATGTTGATGTTGTTTGTCGTAACGCCAGCACTGTAGTAGTGCACAGGTGTGATGTTGATACCTGTTTTTGTATGGCCGGTTTATTACCCCAAATGGTCGGTAACCTCCAGGCTTGTTGCGGGTCCCTTGGGCTCTTGTCACGCTAACGTGGAGTGGTAGTTGACACACCCGGGATGTCTGTATCGCCACCCACAGAGAGGGGAAAAATAACCCAAGGTAGACAGTGGTGTGTGTATAGGTGCAGGTGCAGACAGAGGAAGCAGAGTCCTGTGCGTTTAGTACAAAAATAAGACACTTTCTTGAAAAATGTTGCTAAAGAACAGTACACTTAATACAGATGCAAATTTTGATAACAATGGTTGCTGACAGTAGCTTCTTTGGAATAGGTGCTTGGAGAAGTGAGAGCTATATATATACTGTATATATGTGATACTCGTACTGCCATTTAGACTAATGTCTGACCGCCTTCTGCCCCCTCGTATCATAGGACCTGTCCTGGGTGGGTAGCACGAGCCCCAGTCGTTGGTTATTTGGGTGTCGCAGAATTTCAAGATTACCCAGTTGTCTTGCACTGCGCAGTAGGATATGTAGACCTTTACTTTTGGTAGCTTTGTTCTACTGGGGTCAGCTCCTCTTGGTTCAGGAGTGCATATAAAACAGCACGTAATAATACATGGGTAATACATTTAATTGCAGTGTCCTCAATGGAAGCAAATGTATGGTTTACTTCTATTGTCAGCTAATAGTAGGGAGTTCTGTGAGGGTGACCCTCCTCTATGATTGCCTTAAAGAGAATCTAATCTTTAAGATCTTTGCATATGGTCACTGAATAGAAACCTTCATCAATTACTTCTAGAAGATGAAAACCTGTCCAGATTATATAGGTGCAGGGGACATTACAGTAAAGCTATCAGATCCCTTGGCCATCTTTCTATGTGACTGCTATACAAGGATGGATTTTCATCCAAATGCAAAGCAGGAAAGCAAGTTCCTATTCAATGAAAAGTGATTTATCAGAAATTTGTAGAAAATTGTATATATTATAATGAATTTGGTAAAATTTACTGAAGCTAAAAAGAAACAAAAAAAAAAAAACATAGGTCTAAGGTGTGACTCACTACTGGGTAATACATCAACCTTCATCCTCACCCGTGATGGTTTGCCAGCGTGCCGCCTCCCTGCCTGGTATTCTAGATGCTGCCGAATCCTGTTTGACGTACATTATATTTATCCTCATTTACATATCTCCCAGGAACCTGGAGGTATAAAGTGAGTTAATATTAGGGCAGTGGTTAAATATTTACAACCTCTTGAGTGTTAGCACCTTAGCGTTGGCTGCCAAGAAAGAGCAATATGACTGGTGCTTATTAAAAACATCCGCTCAAGCAGAAGCATGGCAAATTCATGGAGGGCCCCTAACCCAACCTGTCCAACCGGTGAGACATTCCTGACCTTTTCCTAGAAAAACAGGCTTTAAATACACTTAAATGTGCCATAGAGTAAGTAGATCATAAAGCCGATCATAAAATGCTTTGTCTTTTACTTTTTGGCTGAGCAGCCATCTACTACGCCTCAGTGCAATATTGGGTCATAGGTTAACACTTTTACACACACTTGCAAAGCACACTGTCACTGAACTCCTATAGGCTACATTTGTTACCTTCTACGGGGTGCTTACAGCATACAGATTTATATGGCATCTATTGAGTTCAATTCTATGTGTCCAAATCCATACGTAGTTAGCAGATGAATGGGATGACATTAATTACCCCGTGACAATGGGTCAGTTCTTGCAAAGTCGCTCTCCTCCAGAACAAAGGGAGCCTACTCTCTGGTGCCACCTATTGGTGGTAGACTATGATCAGCCCTTTAACAAGCCATTAAAAATTACTGGAACCAGGCCAAAATCTTCCTGAAAAAAGTAAATGATTACACATGCCTTTTGATGCTCTCAAGGAAAAACTTTACTTCCTCAACACCAAGATAATGGTCTTTCTGCCAGCTGTGTACTGACAATGGACAAGAACCCCAAGATGGCTGTCTTAAAGATGGGTTACTCTTTCTTCTGGGAGAAATTCTGGCTTGGCTAATATTCCCATGTAAGGGTGGGTTCACATTAAAGGAATCTGTGCGGATAAGTTCCGGCGGATTCCGTCACTCGTTCCCATTCGCTGCGGCGTTCCTCTCCCCTGCTCCATAGACACCCTTCTATGGCCGGGCGGATTCCACCTTCCACCGGAAAAACTGACATGTCAATTCTTTCGGCAGACAGCGGAATCACGCGGTCGTGAGCAGGTACCAGCGACAGAATCTGTAGTGTGAACCCACCCTCACATTTCAAGACTCTATAAGGTGATATTGTCACCCCCCCCCCCCTTACACTATATGCAGTTCTCCGCTCGATCCACAAGCTTAGATACTGTACATTCGATATATACCTGTATAAAACCAGTTTGCGTCTTCTTTCTGCTCTAAAAATTCCTGAATTTCATCTGTGGACAGTGTCAACTAGGCGGGGCTTTATGACAGTTGGGCCCCCTCCCCCCAGCCAGGAGATGGGGCCCAGCTGCCGTGAAGACCCACCAAGTCAACACTTTGAGTTGAAGAGTATCACTTTAAAGGACTGATCATTGACTTGCAGGGATGCTACCTACAATAGTTGGCACCAAAGAGCAAGTTCTCTTCCTTCTAGAAGACATCTGCTTTGCATATATTTTCCTTTTTGCATATACTTCTCTTTTTGGCACTGTCCCTATCGAGAAACTTTACCCCATCAGTAAACTCTCAAAACTGAAGAAGGAAACATGGGCAAGCCTAAAGTTCTGAGCAACTAAAGGGCTAATGATTGATGGTCAGATGACTGGGTCATGGTATAAAGTGGTTAGTACCTACCAAAAATGCTCCAATGAGGTACAACCTGTGAATAAGCGAGAGAGTTGTGGAGCCCTAGGTTTGCTTAGGTGTGTGGTTGAAGGCTAGACTATCAGGCCCAATGCTACAGAAAAGCTATTGTAGTGCAAGTTACTATGTTAGAAGGATTTTTTTTTTACTAGTCATACTACAGTATAAGATGTATGCTTATGCATCATATGGCATAAATGTAAGGACAATGGTCTTGTGTAAAAACCCCTGATAATCATGATTTCTGTGAGATAATGAACCCAGCTCTGCTACATCGGTGCATGTCACCTGCTGTACCTAGAGCTCCTCCTCTTGAATGGGACAATCATTGCTTCTGCAATCCCTCCAGCACTAGTCATGTGTCTCTGATCTCTGAATTTACCTTTGCACCCTTTCTGCCTTCACACAGATGAACAATACAATGACTGAACCGACTGTAACGATGGAGTCAAACGCGTCGCTGTCCACGCCTGTGGGTCAGACTGCACTCGGCACCCTGGCAGAGATACTTACTATGGACTCTGAGACTGTGGCTGAGGTTCGGGCTGCTTCCAATACCTCCGACGGGGATCAGCTATTTCTGACTACTGCTGCTGCCAAGGGTATCTCGGGGGTGTTTGTCTGGACGGCTCTGTTACTTACTTGTCACCAGGTAAGAAAAGTTTGCAAGTTTTTGCTATATCTGTTTGTGGGAAAATTGGCTAACAGCCTCGTATCCCACCATTGCAGCGTACACTAGAGTGGTGAATGCATCACTGTACAATCAGCCCATTGTACCAGTCAGGAGTCTGGAAATGTTGGGTAAGAGCCAATGAGGAAGCTGAAATGGTAGCCATATTGGTTGTGGTACCACTTTACCAGAAATGGGTACAACCGTATAAAGTAATTACCAGATACTATGATGTTTTGGGGACATCACTCTTTAGCAGTTGTAAAGTTAGAAGAATCTTTATGTTCTCTATGTTTAAAGGGGTTGCATTAATCCCATAGCACTAGAATATCTCATCAAAATCTGACGCTGGGGGTCTGACTGCTATCCTGCCATCACCAGAACTTCTGCACTAACCTTCTAATCTTGGTGGCAGCAAAAGTCAGTCCATTATACTCAATGGCTGACCCTCCAGCCTTCCTTCTAGTTGGAACCACAGCGAGAAGACGAACAAGCATGTCCTATATATACATCACCAGCGGTTTCACTCAACAGGCCCTTTTAAATGGGCTGTACAAGAGAACAAAAAATTTGGCTGCTTTATTCCAGTAACGGCACTACACTGTTCACAGGTTGTGTTGTATTGCAGCCCAATCCCGTTAACTTCAGTGGATTTGAGCTACACTACCTGATATAACCCATGCCCTGATGCTATGTAATCTTGAGCTGTTTTATGACAGCCTGTAGCCCACAGTATATTGGCTGCCTGGTTATCCGATAAATTCAGCCTAATAGAAGTGTAACGGATAATAATACAGCATATAGAAGACAGCCGTTTTAGACATTTTAAGGGGGGGGGGGGGGGGGGGGGGGGGGGGATTTAGCAAACATGGTGAAAAGTAGAACTGGCTCAGTCGCCCCTAGCAACCAATTAGATTCCACCTTTCATTTTCCAAAGCGTCTGTGAGGAATTAAAGGTGGAATCTGATTGGTTGCCAGGGGCAACTGGGTCAGTTTCACTTCACACCATGTTTGATAAATCTTCCCCTTGATGTGTATCCTTAGAGCACACACAATGTAGAGCAACGGGCTCTCCGTACAGTCACTTCAGAGATAGCTAGGGGCTTCTCGGCGCAGGCAGCATTGTTATACAATGCTGTCTGGATCAGGAGCACAGAGAGGAGAGGATTTTTTTCCTCAAGGAGCCTAACTACTATATGGGGGCAAAGAAGGGGCCTAACTGCTATATGGGCACAGTATGGGAACCTACCATGTGGGAGCATAGAAGGGGTATTAACTACTATATGGTGTTTAATCAGAGAGCCTACCATGTGGGGGCACACACAGGGGGTCTAACTACTATGTGGGGGCATGCGGGATTCAAAACATTCCCTGGGGCACACAGGACTGTAGTTACACCACTGTCTCTGCATGTCCTTCAAGTATTTCAAGGAAAACAAGGGACTGTACTGGGAGCACTGGTACACGTGAGGAATGTACTATGTCATGTGATGATATGGAGCGAGATTAATAACTAACACAGCCGGGGAGATATGAACGGATTTTATCTCGTCCTCAGATATGATTAGAGTTATGGAGGATTGTAATTTGGTTCTCTGACTTTGTAAAGTTAACTGATGTGAGTGCGGTAGGTACTGACACTCTGTAATGTATCACTTCCATTAATTCGGCCTCTGAGATTGAATACCAGAGCGAAGGCCATCACTACTAGTAGCAGCGGTATCTGACATCAGTGGAGAAGGATCACCGATTTATGTTATTTGCTTTGTATGTTTTGTATATAAAGTTTTTGTATATATTTTGTATATAAAATCAAATTCATCAGATTCACTTTGCCCGCAGCAACCAATCAGGGCTCAAATAAAAGCTGAACTGTAATGGTTGCTATGGGCAACAGAGGGAATCTTGGGGTCCTATTATGCTGCGTTTACACTTCTGCAATCATAAGGGAGCAAGTTTACTGTTCATAAACTTGAAATGGAAACTTAGTTCTATCTGAAATCAACTACAATTTACAGGCATATCCAAGAATTTTTTCAAATTAATTATGTTTATTGAACTCTGGAATGTAGGTCCTTATTCAATGGCTTCTTGGTGCATTTACACGTCTTTTGTATTCATACATGGGATTGTCTATGATAACTGTCCAACAGTAATCTGCAAGCATTGATGGGTTCCACTTACCCCGATACCTTAGGCTCGGTTTACACTGCGTTTTTGCAATCTGTTTTTTTAACGTATGAAAAACAGATGCATTTGTGTGCATCCGTTTTGATCCGTTTTTCCATTGACTTCCATTATAAAAAAAAAAAAAAAAAGGGATGGAAACGGATGCTTTTTTTTTAATGGACACAAAGTAGTGTTGACACTACTTTTGTGTCGGTAAAAAAAAACGGATCCGTTGTGTTTTTTTTAATAATGGAAGTCAATGGAAAAGCAGATCAAAACGTATGCACACAAATGCATCTGTTTTTTCATCCTTTTTTCACAAAAAATAAATGAAAAACACGGATAGCAAAAACGCAGTGTGAACCTAGCCTTATACCATAACTATTGGTCATTCTAAGATTATGCAATATACCATTTGATGATGCAAACTTTTCCTAGTATTGTATCACAGGCTGTGAGAAGTATAGAAAGTACGTCTATATCTTGGAAATTAGAGCCAATTTCAAAATTTGAACATTATTTTCGATCTCAGCACCCCAAAATTAGTTGAGTTCAACTGTTTTCATGTCGGAACCTTTTTGGCTGTTGACCAGTGTTATCGTTTCGTGTAAACGCAGCATTAGACAAAGCAATTTCTCATTTTGTTCGATTAATGATCAACAATTGCAAACGAGCGCTTTTGGGAAGTCATCTGAAATCATTCACCATAATACACAGTTAGTTCATATACTCTAGTGTAGGAATGATGGTAATAACGAATATACCACATGTACATACACGGAAAGATTCGTGAACGGTTAGCAAACGTTTAACAATGATTTTATGGTCAGCTCAAAAGATGAACATGAACACATTTTTTTCGCTTGATCGTTTCCTGCATACACACTGAAAGATTATCACTTAAATTCAAATGATATAATTTTTCCCATGATAATTTTTCCCATGATAATAGGGCCCTTACTGTAAAACAGCTTGATAAATCTCCCTCATAGGCTTCTCATTTGTTCAATGAGTAGCCTCCTGGCATTAAGTGCACGGTCTGTAAATATGGTTCATAAAAACAGCGTGTCAGTACAGTAGCGCAAAGATTTAAACAGAGCTCCTGGCAGCATAATAAGTTATGAATCCGGGAACTCTGAATTACGTTCCATAGCACATCATCCGTTTTTACGGACCGTGCACAGAAAGTGTGAATGCCACTTAAAGGGGTAGTGCGGCGTTTCAAAATTATTCACTAAATAACACACATTACAAAGTTATACAACTTTGTAATATATGTTATGTATGTGAATGTCCCCCTTCCCCGCGTCAGCCCGCCCACGCTAGACCCGGAAGTGTGATGCACTATACTCACCTGATTCGTGTCGACCCCCGTCCGCCATCTTGGGACAATCACGTTATCTTCGGGAGGCCGGCTGAACCGCTCCATCCGTCCCTCATGCCGCCCCTCCCCTCTGCCGCGTCATAACTGTGCTTAACCGCGATTGGCTGAGCACAGTTATGCTCAGCCAATTGCAGCTGAGCAGCTAATGATGCGGCAGAGGGGGGGCGACATGAGGGAAGGATGGAGCGGTTCAGCCAGCCTCCCGAAGATTACATCACTGTCCCAAGATGGCGGAAGGGGGGTCGACACAAATCAGGTGAGTATAGTGTACTTCCGGGTCTAGCGTGGGCGGACACGGGAAAGGGGGCCATTCGCTAACATAACATACATTGCAAAGTTGTATAACTTTGTAATGTGTGTTATTTAGTGAATAATTTTGAAACACCGCACTACTCCTTTAATAGTCCTGTAGATACATTCCTGTACATTATTGGAAGGTCATGGCCCATCTTGTAGACACACTCTATACAATCTATGGACATGTGACACTCCATGTCCTATTTATAGGGGTTCACCACTTTAGCCTATGTCTAATTGTTAGAAGAGTCTCTTGATGATAAGCAGATCACAAACAGTCCTTCCAGCTAAACCCCCCAGTGATCAGCTGTGATCAGTGGAGAAACCTGGAAGTAAGTGTTCAGTTTCCCTGCAGCGCCACCACAGGGAAAATGTATTACACAGTGCCCTTTCATATCAATGTGTTTTTTTGTTTAATACATGACAGGATGGGTCGGAACTAGAAATGAGCGAACCTGGAGCATGCTCGAGTCGATCCGAGCCCGATCGTTCAGCATTTGATTAGCGGTGGCTGCTGAACTTGGATAAAGCCCTAAGACTATTTGATGGATATAGTCATTGGCTGTATCCATGTTTTCCAGACAACCTTAGAGCTTTATCCAAGTTCTGCAGCCACTGTTAATCAAATACCGAACGTTCGAGTTCAGGTTCGGATCGACTCGAACCCGAACCTGGTTCGCTCATCTCTAGTCGGAATGTTTTTTGGTCTAGGCTTGGGTGTTTAAACTCCAGCCTATCGGTAGAATGAACTGGGAGAAGCACACAGCCCAGCTTTTCTCTGTTTCGCTGTAAGAGACGATATCTATAGCCTTAGGGCCGGATTAGATGTAGCGATGTAGAGGGAGAAGCGAGAGCTGACCTGGATCAGCACTCGCTTCCTCTTCTTTTCCCACTTGTGGTCTGTGCTATTACACACACAAACATCGAGCGGGGGGTTGTGTGGGGAGGTGCGAGAGGGGCAGCCCAGATTATATTTAGATTGTCCTGGCTGCCCATTCAAGACAGTGCTGCCTCTCCTATTACGCTGGGTGATGGCGAGCGATAATAATGAGCCGATAATCGTTTGGTGTAATAGGACCCTTACTATACTTGGACTCAGTGTCCAAGAGCAACCTGGGGGTACAGACCCTCAGCCAAGCCCTTCTCCCAACTCTATATTGTGATCAGTGAGGGATCTGAACACCCAGATCCAACCAATCAAAAATTCTAACAAGTCAAAAGTTTTTTATTTATTTATTTTTTAAAATAATACTATTATTTAAACTGAAAAATAGTCCTGATATGGAACTAGTTATTATATAATATCCATGTTTTCCTATCCTGCATTCCATGAACATGTCACCCAGATGACGACATTACTCAGTGAGTTACTCATTTATCATCTATGTCACATGAGTTATTATGTTTACTATACCTTTTCCTTGCCATCATCTCTAACCAGTCACATTTTCCTTTCCATGATGGTACTAAGAGGGTGTTGGGGGAGGTTTAGAGATAATGGAGAATCCCACATGAGTTATTGAGTCATATCTGACATAATGTTAGATGTCTGCAGCTGCTGTGACTCATTGTCCGTATCCTCTAATCTCGAGCTGGGCATGTGCAGTAAGGCAGAGCTGCGCGGGTCCTGTGCTTTATAGCCTATTGCTCATATTGTCATACCTACAGCGATGTCTCCATCTGTCACTGGCCTAAAGGATATTTGTTCAGGGAAATGACCCTTGTACCATGTTTGCTGACAGCCTAGTGTCTCCCTCTTCTTGTTGGCCCAGGACAGGTATTGATCGGTCTGTACGCAGGTAGAGCACACCATACTGAACTCTAAACTGGCTGGGTCATCCCTGACACACCTTTTCCTGTACTGTAAACCTATAACCTGTGCTTAAGCGCTACCGAATCTGTTGGCGCTATACGAATAAATATTAATATTATTTGTATTCTATTTGACAGATCTATCTTCATCTCCGAAATTACACGATCCCGAATGAGCAGCGTTACATCATCCGGATCCTCTTCATCGTCCCCATTTACTCCTTTGACTCCTGGCTGAGTCTCTTGCTCATAGGCAATGACCAGTACTATGTGTATTTCGACTCGGTCAGGGATTGTTATGAAGGTGAGAAGTATAACAATATATAAAACTCATAACCTTATATATCATAACCGAAATGTTCATCCCTCCCCCCTCGCAATATGTTGAACCCTCGAAATTATGTTAACCCCACTCCCACAATACAACGCAAATATACATGTCTCACCGTCTTTACTATCTCGATTTACCGTACTGCAGTACCAGCCATTAATACGTTTATGATCTATTCTACAGGTGCCCATTCATGTTAATAAAAAGTTGTCCGAACATGTTGACTTTGACTGACTAATGTGTATGGGGACCCGCTGACTGTCTCCCTGCAGATAATGCCAGGGGAGAGAAGGGTCAGGCATGTTGGATTTAAACTGCCTGACCCTCCTGTCTCCACTAAGAATAGATGAACGTGTTTCAAGCCAAAAGGTCGATTATATCAGGGGAGTGATACCTGTCGACCGAATAACTGTTTGGCTGACAGCTATTGACTGTGTATGTCCGCCCTTAAGGGATTATCAAGGTTTTCAAGAAAAAACATTGCTGATTTCTTCCTGAGAAACTCTTGTTCTCAGTTTGTGTGTGCACAGTTTGCAGCACAGTTCCCTTAAAGGGGTAGTTCAGGAAATAAAAATCTTTCAAATCAACTGGTGCTAAAAAGTGCCAGAGATTTATAATTTACCTCTATTAAGGGTACGTTCACACCTACCAGATCCGCAGCGGATTTGACGCTGCAAGTTAGCAGCAAAATCCGCTGCGGATCCAGTACTGTGAATTTGAATGGGTCCCATACACGCAGCGGATCCGCTGTGTGTATGGGACCCGGCCCCTTTAACCCCCGCGCCGCCGCCCAAAAGCCTGCCCGCTGGCACCCCTGATCCACTGCAATACGGTACGGGTGAAGCTACCCTTAGGGTGCCTTCACACACACCTGATCCACAGCAGATCTGCAGCAGATTTGATGTGTGTGAAGCTACCCTTAAAATGAATGAGTGGCTATGCAGACAATGTAGTCCATCACTTGTGGTACTTCCAAATCTCCAAATTTTTATTCAGTCCATTTAAAACATGCTGCTATAAAATAGTACTCATGACGCCTCCATGTTTCAAGCGCTCCCGCTGGCTTTTACTCATGGCCTAGTCACATGCCGCACCAGACTTCCTCATAGAAGGAAGCGGCAGGTGAGATAATCAATCACACCTTGTGTACTGGCAAACTGAAGAACAGCATACTACATCTCCTAGTACAAATAGACTTAGGGTACAAACCCACACACCGTATACGCAGCAAATACGCAACAAATACGCAACAAATACGCAGCAAATACGCAGCAGTTTGATGGTGAAGATTTAATGCTGAGTTCAGTTATTTAGATCTAATCTGCTGCGTTTTTGTTGCGTATTTGTTGCGTTTTTTGCTGCGTATTCGCTGCGTATCGCAGCAGTAAATACGCTGTGTATACGGTGTGTGGGTTTATACCCTCAAAAGGTATCTGACTACAGCTTATAAATCATTGCATTCTACAAACCTAATATATAACATCTAGACTATAGCGTATACTTCAGAAACGACCAATGTGAACAGCAAAATTCTGAGAAAAAAAACACACACTTAAAGGGGTTATCCAGTGGGAAAAAAATTGTCTTCAAATCAACCGGTGTCAGAAAGTTATATAGATTTGTAATTTACTTCTATTTAAAAATCTTCAGTCTTCCAGTACTTATCAGCTGCTGTATGCCCTGCAGGAAGTGGTGTATTCTTTCCAGTCTGACACAGTGCTGTCTGCTGCCACCTCTGTCCATATCAGGAATTGTCCATAGCAGTATAAAACCTCCCCTGCTCTCCAGTCTGGAAAGAATACACCAGGACATACAGCAGCTGATAGGTACTGGAAGACTTGAGATTTTTTTAATAGAAGTAAATTACAAATCTCTGCCACTTTTTGACACCATTAGATTTGAAAGAAAAAAAAAAGCTGAACTACCCCTCTAAAGCCGACAATGTATGTTTCATATATAATATAATTTTTTTTTTTTTTTTTAAGAGGATTTCCCATCAGAGACCTAGATGGCACCATCACAGGATATAACCTATATGTCTAATCGGTGGGGGGCTTCCTGCCATTTTGAATAGTGCCATGTCCCACCTATACACCTACATCACAGCCGCAGCCAATGGCTGGCCTCGGTGCTCTTGCTCTCTGTTATCAGCCTATCTGTTCTTTGTATCCCGCAGCCTTTGTTATATACAGCTTCCTCAGCCTGTGCTTCGAGTATCTTGGAGGAGAGAGCGCCATAATGACAGAGATCCGTGGGAAGCCAGTCCAGTAAGTATCTCTTATACAGATGGATGATGTCATGTATGCTTCTCCTCCTGCTTCATCATTGGCTCATGTCTCCATCAGATCCAGCTGTTTCTATGGGACCTGCTGTCTCCAAGGCATGTCCTACTCCATTGGCTTCCTCCGATTTTGCAAACAGGTAAAATGACTTGTTATGCTGGAGCTGGGTTGGGGTTACTATAAATACACGATTCCTGGCAGTGAGAGCTGGGTTGTCCTGAGCCGGCAGCAAATGAGGCCATTATTATAAATTATAAGCAGCTTGGCCGCAGCTACGACGCTGTCTGTGGCATCTAAATGTATCTGGAGGTCAGAGAACCCTTCATATTCCAGTCTGCCTGCATGTAATACTACAAGGCTCCTGCAGGGGGCATAGTGCCAGAAATAACATTTCATTGCATTATATACTAGTACATCGGGGTCTCTAATACTTTTTGGGAAACTATTTCTTAACCAGTAGCCGCACACTGATAATCCCTGCAACATTCTGTGGCTATTGGGGAAGAAAATAGCCTTGTGGTTTTATCTGTATTCCAAATGTGAAAACCCAGCCTTACAGAGAATCCCCACTATCTAGTGGTATTAAGTAATCAATATTACAATCAGTATTCCACTTAAACATAACTTTTTCATACTTGTTATTATCTATTCAGTATTCTTCCCCCAGTTTTGAGCTGCTGCTTTCTGCTGAAAACACAAAAATCTGTGTGTGAGCTTTTCTCTCTGTCTCCCCCTCTCCTTCTGAGATGGCTGATGGAAACAAGTCCCTGACTGGCTGTATCTGCAACTTTGTAGCTTCTTTGTTATACTGGGGGGATAATCACAGTGAGTTCATCAGCAACTTGACCGCAGAATAATCCTCCCAGCATTACAATGAAGTTACAAAGTTGTAGATAAAGCCTGTCAGGGACTTGTTTACATCAGCTGTCTCAGAAGGGAGGGGGAGAGAAAAGCTCATACACAGATTTTTGTGTTTTCAGCAGAAAGCAGCAGTTCAGAACTGAGAGAAGGAGAATGAATAGATATAAGTATGGAAGAAATTGTTAGTCTCACAAGGGGCAGCAACATATGAAAAGCTATGTTTGAGCAGGATATCCCTTAATATAGCGCCAGCATGTTCTGTAGCACTTTACTATTGGGGACTTACCAATCCAACTCATAATAGGGCATGCTGAAAGAAAGATGGATGGCATGTTCTGAGGGGGGATAAGCAGGTGTCTGTCAGGGGTTAACCTCCACCTTCCTAATAATAACACATGCACACTCATATATATGGGGGGGGGGAGGCTGGTAGGAAGGATAGCTGTCAGCTCAGTAAGTATATAGATGCAGTTACACTCTAAATAGAATGGGAAGAGTGGCACAAGAGGTGATGGTGCTGACAGTGGCGGAACTACCACCGTAGCAGCAGTAGCTGCTGCTACGGGGCCCGGCTCATCAAGGGGCCCGGCAGTGGGGACTGCCTGTGTGATGTCCCCTGGTTAGCTACTGTCAGGACATTTGTCCTGACACTAGCTAACCAGGGGAAAACGATGTTTGTAGAAATGCTGGGCAAGCATTCACCAGCAGGGGGCGGCATCGCAAAGTACGGGGGGAGAGAGGGAGACTAGCCTGTCAGCTGCTTCACGGAAGAACATCCTGTGAGGTAGGATAACCTCTGACCCCTAGCACTCTCCCGCCGGACCTCGGAGAGATAGTGACAGCTCCCTCCTCCTCCTCATGTAAGTGTAAACTGTCTCTGATAAGAGAGGTGTATGTGTGTGTGTTTTATTTCTACAGGAGCGGTGACATTATAGGACTACAACTCCTAATGTGGTCTGTCTGCTGTCTATGCCCCCCTCCCCCAAAGACACAGACACACCACACTGGGAGTTGTAGTCCTACACTGTCTATATAGAAAGCAGCCCTGTGACTGCAGCTCCTGTAGGACTAAAAAAAACTCATTATGCATAGTAATAGTAGTGCCAGGCTGGATATATATATATAATGTATACACACAGTGCAGTGCCAGGCTGCATCATGTATATGTGTGTATGTGTGTATATATATATATATATATATATATATATATATATATATATATATATATATATATATATATATACATACAGTAGCAGGCTGGAGAAATATAAATATATACATACAGTAGCAGGCTGGCAGGTAGGCAGGCAGTTACAGAATGGAGGTGTCTGGTGTGGCAGTGTTATCCAGTCACAGTGTGGTGGTATTGGTCAGGTCTGGTGTGGCAATGTTATCCAGTCACAGTATGGCGGTATTGGTCAGGTCTGGTATAGCAGTGTTATCCAGTCACAGTATGGCGGTATTGGTCAGGTCTGGTGTGGTGGTGTTATCCAGTCACAGTATGGCGGTATTGGTCAGGTCTGGTGTGGTGGTGTTATCCAGTCACAGTATGGCGGTATTGGTCAGGTCTGGTATGGCAGTGTTATCCAGTCACAGTATGACAGTATTGGTCAAGTGTGGTGTGGTATGGCGGTATTGGTCAGGTCTGGTATGGCAGTGTTATCCAGTCACAGTATGGCGGTATTGGTCAGGTCTGGTGTGGTGGAGTTATCCAGTAACAGTATGGCGGTATTGGTCAGGTCTGGTATGGCAGCCTTATCCAGTCACAGTATGGCGGTATTGGTCAGGTCTGGTATAGCGGTGTTATCCAGTCACAGTATGGCGGTATTGCTCAGGTCTGGTATAGCAGTGTTATCCAGTCACAGTATTGTGGTATTGGTCAGGTCTGGTATGGCAGTGTTATCCAGTCACAGTATGGCGGTATTGGTCAGGTCTGGTATGGTGCAGTTATCCAGTCACAGCGTGGTGGTATTGGTCAGGTCTGCTATGGCAGCGTTATCCAGTCTGAGTATGGCGGTATTGGTCAGGTCTGGTATGGCAGTGTTATCCAGTTACAGTATGGCGGTATTGGTCAGGTCTGGTATGGAGGTGTTATCCAGTCACAGTATGGCGGTATTGGTCAGGTCTGGTATGGTGCTGTTATCCAGTCACAGTATGGCGCTATTGGTCAGGTCTTATGTGGGGATGTTATCCAGTCACAGTGTGGTGGTATTGGTCAGGTCTGGTATGGCAGTGTTATCCAGTCACAGTATGGCGGTATTGGTCAGGTCTGGTATGGCAGTGTTATACAGTCACAGTATGGTGGTATTGGTGAGGTCTGGTATGGTGCAGTTATCCAGTCACAGTATGGTGGTATTGGTCAGGTCTGCTATGGCAGCGTTATCCAGTCTGAGTATGGCGGTATTAGTCAGGTCTGGTATGGCAGTGTTATCCAGTTACAGTATGGCGGTATTGGTCAGGTCTGGTATGGAGGTGTTATCCAGTCACAGTATGGCGGTATTGGTAAGGTCTGGTATGGTGCTGTTATCCAGTCACAGTATGGCGCTATTGGTCAGGTCTTATGTGGGGATGTTATCCAGTCACAGTATGGTGGTATTGGTCAGGTCTGGTATGACAGTGTTATCCAGTCACAGTATGGCAGTATTGGTCAGGTCTGGTATGGCAGTGTTACCCAGTCACAGTATGGTGGTATTAGTCAGGTCTGGTATGGCGGTGTTATCCGGTCACAGTATGGTGGTATTGGTCAGGTCTGGTATGGCGGTGTTATCCAGTCACAGTGTGGTGGTATTGGTCAGGTCTGGTATGGCGGTGTTATCCAGTCACAGTATGGCGGTATTAGTCAGGTCTGGTATGGCAGTGTTATCTAGTTAAGCAGTTAAAAACTATGTAGAGAAAAAATTCAGACAGTGCATGTGGCCGAAACCATGCGTCCATTTCTTCCCCTGTAGCCTAGAGGGGGGAGGGGGGGCCCCCATCGGAAAGTTTGCTATGGGGCCCAGCCATTTCTAGTTACGCCCCTGGGTGCTGATATGGTACAGGGGTCCCATTTATTGTATGTGCAATGTGGGATATAATAAAGCTGCATGAAGCTGTCACCAGCCAGTATCTCAGCCAGCAGCGATGCAACAAGGGTAAATCATTTAGATCAGTGTGGAGCGGAGATATCTGTAAGCAGCTTGTGCACAGTGGCCGCACCATGTTAGAGGCCTCAATCATACTAACCCTATCATTAAACCTATAACTAGTGAGGGATTCCAGAGCAGGACAGTCAGCGGTGACTCAGCACAGCAATGCCCGTTCCCAGGACCATAACGCCAGTGTAAGGGGTCCTCAGAAAACCAGTGCACATAAGGCCGTTATCTATAGTCACTACCGCTACTGTCCACTAGGTGGAATCTGCCTCCTTGCTATAGACGAGTCCACTGACTATATAAATACCAGTTTGCTTCAGATAAACTTCTGGTGTAACTAGATTTATGGGGAAATGACCTTTTATGAGCAATCTGCTTCATATATAAATTTTTTTACTTATTATGGAAGTAAAGAAGAAGGGAGAAAAAGTGGTTCCACTGGGGCTCGAACCCAGGACCTTCTGCGTGTAAAGCAGACGTGATAACCACTACACTATGGAACCAGCTGATGAAGCTGCTCTTTTGGGTTAGTCTTGTCACTTATTCAGGGGTTTGTATAGTACGTTTAGATCTGTACAATCAGTGAGAGTGATATCTATCCGGGAGAGCAGGTCGGCAAGGTGAAGCATCACTTGATGTCTATTGCATCCTGCATAGTTATACATTCTCTTTGTAGTGGTTCTTAGCTCTAGCTCAGTAGTACCCCCCTTTAATTTCTGGTGCCTCCACTGTAGGCAAAGCTTTGGCTGTAGGGAGGCATGATGGGAGTTGTAGTCTTACAACAACTGGAGGTCTAGCTAATAAAAAGAGTGTATTGTTACATCCAGATGTCGAAATTATTTAAAGGGGCACTCCAGTGATTTTTTTTTTTTAATCAACTGGTGTCAGAAAGATTTGTAATTTTCGTCTATTCAAAAATCTTAAATCTTCCCATACTTATCAGCTGCTGTATGTCCTGCAGGAAGTGTTTTTTTTCCCTTCTAGTCTGACACTGTGCTCTCTGCTGCCATCTCTGGCTGAGACAGGTACTGTCTGGAGCAGCAGCAAATCCCCATAGAAAATCTCTCCTGCTCTAGACAGTTCCTGACATGGACAGAGGTGGCAGCAGAGAGCACTGTGTCAGACTGGAAAGAATACACCACTTCCTGCAGGACATACAGCAGCTCTTAAATATGGGAAGACTGAAGATTTTTAAATATTTTTAGGTTGTAAAGATTTAAGGAAGAAAAAAAAAAAAGATTTTCACCGGAGTACCCCTTTAACCCCATGTGCTGTAAAGAGAAATTCTACCCAAATAATATTTCTCCCTATTCCAACATATAGACATGTATGCTCAACTTGGCTGAGCGTGCATGCATTTTATATGGGGATAGGGGAGAAAGCTGCTGCCAGACACCTCTTCCCCAAAACAATAGGAACCTGCAGCTTGTATTTCAGCATGCCTGATCTTTCTTCCACTATCGAGAGAGTCAGACTATGCCTATTGTGTATGAGCCAATATGCTGTAGGAAATTACATATATACATTGGATATTATGAGGTTGAACTATTTTGACAGGCGACCCTGCAGTTCTGCATAGTGAAGCCCATCATGGCTGTCGTCACAATAATCCTACAAGCCTTTGGGAAATACCACGATGGGGATTTCAAGTGAGTGATTCTTGCGTGGCATTTTTACTTTTAAGAAAAAAATTTAAAATGTGGATTTATTTAAAGGAGAGTTATCAAACTTAAAGGGTTATTCCCATCTGAAAATAAATAAACCTTTGACATGTACACCAGCACTACAGGGGACGCACACCAGCACTACATGGGACGCACACCAGCACTACAGGGGACGCAAACCAGCACTACAGGGGACGCACACCAGCACTACAGGGGACGCACACCAGCACTACAGGGGACGCACACCAGCACTACAGGGGACGCACACCAGCACTACATGGGACGCACACCAGCACTACAGGGGACGCACACCAGCACTACAGGGGACGCACACCAGCACTACAGGGGACGCACACCAGCACTACATGAGACGCACACCAGCACTACATGGGACGCACACCAGCACTACATGGGACGCACACCAGCACTACAGGGGACGCACACCAGCACTACATGGGACGCACACCAGCACTACAGGGGACGCACACCAGCACTACATGGGACGCACACCTGCACTACAGGGGACGCACACCTGCACTACAGGGGACGCACACCTGCACTACAGGGGACGCACACCTGCACTACAGGGGACGCACACCAGCACTACAGGGGACGCACACCAGCACTACATGGGACGCACACCAGCACTACAGCCTATTCCTTCCTATTGGTGGGGATCTAAAGGTCAACACCCCCCCACCCCCAATGATAAGGCTTCCCTCATCTATGTGGGTGTCGGTGTACACACATACCTAAATATATATCTACTGTATGCAGACACTTTTCAAAGAGAAAACCTTATGAGAAATTTTACCACTTTTTGAGAACTTTTGATAAATTTTTATTTCTTATAGTGTTTTATTATTTGCAAATGAAGTAATTGTTATAACACTGGTATATGAGATCGTTGTCTCCTATTAGATTTCAATGTATGGCTTCTGGACTCTTAACTCCTCACATTCCAGTGTAGAAATCACCATGTGACAAGCTGTCCTTTAGTTGGTAACACTATATTAAGCTGGTGCCACCTACAGGCAAGTGGTTGAATTGCACACCATGTAACTCTCCCGATTCTTAGTCATTCTCTTTGTATCTTACTATGTTACTTTGTTACATATGATGCTGAAATGTTGTCTGATCTTGTCTTTGCAGTGTTCAGAGTGGTTACCTGTACATCACAATTATATATAACTTTTCGGTCAGCCTCGCCCTCTACGCCTTGTTTCTCTTCTACTTTGCCACCAAGGAGCTGCTGCACCCCTTTGAGCCCGTATTGAAGTTCCTTACCATTAAAGCAGTCATCTTTCTGTCATTCTGGCAAGGTCGGTACATCGGACCCAATAATGCATCATTTTTTCACTAATAAGAGACATAATCTCACATAAGGACCATGGGGGAGATTTATCAAACATGGTGTAAAGTGAAACTGTCTCAGTTGCCCCTAGCAACCAATCAGATTCCACTTTTCATTTTCTAAAGAGTCTGTGAGGAATGAAAGGTGGAATCTGATTGGTTGCTAGGGGCAACTGAGCCAGTTTCACTTTACACCATGTTTGATAAATCTCCCCCATGTATCTATACGTATGAGTTGGTGGACTATGACAACACTTACTGTGGAAACTCATAGATAGCTGTTAGGACAAGGATACACATGGTCCTATTTATATATCTTCCATAATGCAGAAAAATGCTTTTATTCTCTGGTGCAATATGTCAAATAGGAGTTCCCAAGCCCATAAGTGCACAACACTGAGGGCTTGAATAGGTCCTCACTCCCCCTCCCATCCCTGTCCCTGCTTGACTAAGTGTCAGGGTTCATCCTCCAAATCTTGTTTGTGGGCTGTGCATCTGAACTGTGCACAGGTATGAGATCTGGAAGCAGGACTCACCTTCCAGCTGACTGTCAATCAAGCAGGAACAGGGATGGGAAGGGGAGCGAGTAGGTATTACTGCTTAGGGGCTTAGAAAATCTTCTCTTTGGACCAGAGAATAAAAACATTTTTATATGTTATGGAAGCTGAATATATGAAAGATACCATGTGTACCATTGGTATGAGAGATTGGACTTTAAAACTACTACTACAAACATAGTCAACTACTACTACCAACATCCTCTACATTTAATCAAGCATGGCAGATGGGTAACACTCATGGCAAAACTGTCTTTCATCAGCTGTCAGCCGCGCATCACCTATGCAAAGGTTTTTAAACATGTTGAAAGACAGCGATCCACTGACCAGCGAATGTTTGCTCCCTCCCCAGCTAAAGGCTGTCTCTATTACACAAGACGATATTTGCCTGATTGGGAAGGTATATCGCTCAGTGTAATAGAGCCTTAAAGGAAATCTGTCAGTAGGTTTATACTGCCTTAAATGAGGGTAGCATAAACAAGTGACATAAATGCTTACATCCCATTGTATTACTTATTCTGTTATTATTATCATTCTGTTCAACAGTTCTCCTGATATGCAGGAGAATGGTCTTTATGCCGCACCACTCCCTCCACCGTCCAGCTGCTGACTGCCTATACACAGCATGGATAGATAACTGCCAATCAGCAGCTGGTGGGCAGAGTGTGCTGGAGCTCATGAATATCCAGGACTATTGAAAACACACCCACACGAATATCCAGGACTACTTATTGTTAATGGTATTTATGGGGATATCTCTGAATCAGTTGCACAGAGCAATGTAAGTGATACATCATTCTGCTCAGCTTCTCTGTCACTAGTTTATGCTACGCCTAGATAGGACAGCCTAAACCTACTGACAGAATCTCTTTAAAGTGCAATGCACAAAAAAAGCACTGGAGAGAATCCTCCCATTTACCTCCAGTATCAGCCATAATATAAATGATCAGCTTTTTATTATCTGCTCAGCCTTCTTACCGTGTGTTACTGTTTTCATGTAGGAATGCTCCTGGCGATACTGGAAAGATGTGGTGCAATTCCTGAGGTACAGATCATCAATGGTAACACGGTTGGCGCAGGGACAGTAGCGGCCGGCTATCAGAACTTCATCATCTGCATTGAAATGCTGTTTGCGGCCATTGCTCTGCGCTACGCCTTCACCTGCCAGGTTTACCGGGAGAAAAAAGAGAACTCAACAGGTAATGTCCTATTAGTACTGGTACCTAATATAGTGGAGTGCACAAGGCTCCTCAGGGGTCACACGGCTGCAGCAAGAGAACAGGTTTACTACGTAAAGTTCACTTCACTGGATACTTGGCATCAGTAGCGGTCTTTGGCACCAAGCACCCCAAGCAATCGCTTGGGGCCCCCAACATCCAGGGGGCCAACACGCCCCGCTCTCGTAATGAGCGCTCATAGTTACATGCAGCAGCACTGACAGGGTGGGAGCCATTGTCTCCCTTCCTGTCAGTCACTCTTGTGGCCGCAGAAAGTGTTTTCCCTGCAGTCACAAGTGGCCACTTTGTCCTTGTGGGGGGTCTATATAAATGGGGGGAGCACACAGGGGGCTATATATCACTGGGGGAGCACACAGGGGGGCTATAGACTACTGGGGCTTCACAGAGGGGTCTATATACTAATTGGGGCAGCAGAATGGGGTCTATATACAACTGGGGGGCACACAGGAGGTCTATATCCAAGTAGGGGAGCACAAAGGGGGGCTATATACTACTGGGGGAGCACAAAGGGGGTCTATATACAACTGGTGGGGCACACAGGGGGTCTATATACTACAGGTGGGGCACACAGGGGGTCTATATACTACTGGGGGGACATACAGGGGTCTATATACTACTGGTGAGGCACACAGGGGGTCTATATACTGCTGGGGGCAGCACACAGGGGGGCTATATATAACTGGGGGAGCACACAGGGGTCTGTATACTACTGGAGGAAGCACACAAGGGGTCTATATACTGCTGGAGAAGCACACAGGGGTCTATATAATACTAGGAGAGCACACAGGGGTCTATATAATACTGGTGGGGCACACAGGGTCTATATACTACTGGGGGAACCACACAGGGGGTTTATATACTACTGGAGGAGCACACAGGGGTCTATATCCAAGTGGGGGAGCACACAGGAGGTCTATATCCAAGTGAAGGAGCACACAGGGGGGCTAAATACCACTGAGGGAGCACACAGGAGGGCTATATACAAGTGGGAAGCACACAGGGGATCTATATACTAGTGGGGGAGCACACAGGAGGTATATACAACTGGGGGAGCACACAGGGGGTACATACAACTGGGAGCAGCACACAGGGGGTACATACGACTGGGGGCAGCAAACAGGGGGTCTATATACAACTGGGGCACCACACAGGGGGTCTATATACAACTGGGGCAGCACAAAGGGGCTCCATATACAACAGGGGCAGCACACAGGGGGTCCATATACATAACTGGAGGAACACACAGGGGTCTATATACTACTGGGGAACGCACACAAGGGGTATATACTACTGGCGGCAGCGCACAAGGGGTATATACTACTGGCGGTAGTGCACAAGGGGTATATAATATATAATACTGGGGGCAGCAAACAGCAATCTATTGTTGTGGAGAGCATGTTGAGAGGGGGGGGGGACCCAGACATAACTTCGCTTGGGGCCCCAGAAATGCCAAGACCGCCCCTGCTTGGCATCACATCTTTGGGTCTTTCAAAGCCTGAGGGGGTAATATGATTCTTTCTGGAGGTCACCAGCTAGCATAGGGAGTGTTATAGGCCAGGCAGTGCTCTCTCTAAAAGAAAAAGCACCATCCGTAGACAGTTGTATTGATGAGAGGTAGGAATTAGAGATGAGCGAACCTGGAGCATGCTCGAGTCGATCCGAACCCAAAGTTTCAGGATTTGATTAGCGGTGGCTGCTGAAGTTGGATAAAGCCCTAAGGCTATGTGGAAATCATGGATATAGTCATTGGCTGTATCCATGTTTTCCAGACAACCTTAGAGCTTTATCCAAGTTCAGCAGCCCCAGCTAATCAAATACCGAACGTTCGGGTTCGGATGGACTCGAACCCGAACCCGGTTCGCTCATCTCTAGTAGGAATTTCAAAGCAGATGTTTACTAAATTTTGGAGTAGATGCTGATTTGGCTGGTAATCATGAGGCTTTTTAAAGGGGTTATTTATTTATTAATTTTTTTCAAATCAACTGGTGTTAAAGGAGAAATCTGGTGAAAATTTCTATAAAAGTATTGTATTGCCCCCGAAAAGTTATACAAATCACCAATATACACTTATGGGAAATGCTTATAAAGTGTTTTTTTTCCCTTAACTTACTACTGCATCAAGGCTTCACTTCCTGGATAACATGGTGATGTCACTTCCTGGATAACATGGTGATGTCACTTCCTGGATAACATGGTGATGTCACAACGCGACTCCCAGAGCTGTGCGGGCTGTGGCTGCTGGAGAGGATGATGGCAGAGGGATGCTCTGTGTCCCTCCAGTGCCCTGTGTCCCTCAGTGTCCCCCTGCCATCATCCTCTCCAGCAGCCACAGCCCGCACAGCTCTGGGAGTCAGGTCATGACATCACCATTTTATCCAGGAAGTGACATCACCATATTATCCAGGAAGTGGAGCCTTAGTGCAGTAGTAACTGCAGGGAAAAAACAAATTATAAGCATTTCCCGTATAAGTGTATATTGGTGATTTGTATAACTTTTGGGGGGCAATACACTGCTTTTTATAAAAAACTTTTGCCAGACTTCTCCTTTACATTATCCAGATTTGTAAATTCTTCTTTTTAAAAATGTCAAGTCTTCCAGTACTTATCAGCTGCTGTATGTCCTGCAGGAAGTAGTGTATTCTTTCCAGTCTGACACAGTGCTCTCTGCTGCCACCTCTGTCCATGTCAGGAACTGTCCAGAGCAGTAGCAAATCCTCATAGAAAACCTCTCCTGCTCTGGACAATTCCTGTCAGGAGAGCGCTGTGTCATACTGGAAAGAACACACAACTTCCTGCATGACATACTGCAGCTGATAAGTACCCCTTTAAGTGATTTAAGACTGGTAGTCCCAAGTCTCTTTAAGTGGCTTCAAAGAGCCATAAGACACCCTAAACCTTGGCTGTGTCTTCAAGGAAAGGCATTGCCGCCTTGATCCTTTAGGGTTAAAAAAAAAAAAAAAAAGCATAAACTTTCTATTACATTGATTTTTTTTTTTTTAATTACAGCAAATGTGGCCCCAATGCAGAGCATTTCCAGTGGTTTAAAAGAGACCATGAGCCCCCATGACATTGTGCAGGACGCCATCCACAACTTCTCTCCAGCGTACCAACAGTACACCCAGCAGTCCATGCAGGACACGGAGCAGAAATCACAAGGACAGAACGGCAACGCAGTCGCCAGCAACGGACATTCGGGCAAGAAAAAGAAGCAGAACGAGAAGATGATGCTCATTGTATCCGATGATGAACTCTAGGACTCAAGAGGGGGAAAACCAAGAGGTTCAACCAAAACTTTGAGTTCCCGGGCCAGTGACTATAGCTGCTTTTGTTTACCAATGTTTCTGACCAGTGGGTGTCTTAAAGGACCCATTCGATTCATAGGATCGGCGTTCACCCCAAAGATTGTCCAGAAACTCTTGTATAAAGTGTATTGGTCTGCATCAGGTCATGACCTTGCCAAGGATGGAGCTACTTGATTCTACGTATTATCCTCCTTAGCCAAACGTCTTCTGTTTGTTGTATTGTATTTGTGCAGAGTCCATAGATCCTTTTATATTGTTTTTACGTCGTCTAGTGTTTTTTTTTTTTTTGTAATAATTTTGACATGATGCCAAATTTTTTTTTTAATCGATTCTCGTTAATCGCTCTCTCTGCAATCCCAATGCAAAAAGCAGAAACCCACCGCGGCCTAATCTGCGTATTTCCAGAGTCCAAGGTCAGTGTGGCGGCCAGTCCAGTCTCCTCTTCATTAAGAGTTTACATTGATATTCTTCTCACACGCAATAATAACAGATGCAGAATAAAAATGGGACAATGCGTCAAAGTCATTTCAAATCATACGGTGCGTGTGCTGCCGGCCCCTTCCTTCCTGAAGATTGATGGAATCGCTTTGTGGACAACCTTGTGGATTTCTGAAACCGTTTTGTCTCCTGGATTATCGCAGGACGATTGATCGGATGGGATTTTCTGTAAATTTCCAAAAGGCTACAGGAGTTCATTAAAGATGTGGATCCAGAAAAAATAGAAGTCAATGACTTGTGATTTTGTGTATATGTTGGGAGTCATGGCTCCTGGGTGCATTGTGAAATAGCGAGGGAGCAGAAGTGTGTTCATACTGATGAGAATTATGCCATGTATATCACAAAGGTTTAAAGTGTCACTGTCGTTTTAATTTATTTATTTTTTTTGCACAAATCAATAAGAAACTTTGTAATTGGGTTTATTAGCCGAAAAATGCATTTTTATCATGAAAAAGCAGTTTCTCCCTCTGTCTCCATGGTTTTCTATGGAAAGGAGAGGGGTGGAGCGAGATGAGGCACCAAAACAGAACAACAAAGAGTTAATTTACAGCTACATCACCGGGCTATCTCCTCTGAAGTCAGCACTGACCTCTCTGAATACTGGCTTTCACACAGCTCCCACTGTAAAATCCTTTATTCTCTGCTGGCGACTAATCTCCCTCTTCCCCTCTCCATAGGTTACACAGGGCTCAGAATTCCTGATAATGAGCAGTGAATGAGAAAGAGGAGGGGGGGGGACCTGGGGAAAGTCTTTTTGAATGTAGATAATGGCATATTTGCCTAATAAACCCAATTACAAAGTTTCTTAAAATCGCTTGGACTATTAATTTCTGCAAAAAAAAAAAAAAAAAAAAAAGAGAAAAGAAATAAAACGACAGTGACACTTTAAGTTTACACCAGCACATACACTGACCACTGCCATCGCTCAGGCCATACCAACACGGATCAGCGATACAGACCCCATAAGCACTCCTCACCTCACATACATCTATGGATGGGGGAGGCTAGAGATTGGGTTATCATTCATGTACATGTCTAGTCCCTTCATGGTCAAGGAGAGTCAAGAAAAATATAGTATTGTTGAAGCACAGTCAATGAACATGGTAAGCTGGCCGCACAAATTAGTTTATTATTAAAAGGGTACCCTGGCAAAAAAAAAAAAAAAATTAAAGGTGTAGTTCACCAAAAATTTTCTTTCCAATCAGCTGGTGCCAGAGATTTGTAATTTACTTCTACTAAAAAATCTCAAGTCTTCTAGTACTTATCAGCTGCTGCATGTCCTGCAGGAAGTGGAGTATTCTTTCCAGTCTGGATAGCAGGAGAGGTGTTTGTTTTTCAGGGTTGCTACTGCTCTCGACACAGGTGTCAGACTTTTAACAAACCCCTTTAAATCAACTGGTTTCTGAAAGTTATACAGATTTGTAATTTACTTTAAAATCTTCCAGTACTTATCAGCTGCTGTATGTCCTGCTGGAAGTGGTGTATTCTTTCCAATCTGATGCAGTGCTCTCTGCTGCCTCCTCTGTCCATGTCAGGAACTGTCCAGAGCAGGAGGAGCAAATCCTAATATAAAACTTCTCCTGCTCTGGACAGTTCCTGACATGGCCTGAGGTGTCAGACTGGAAAGAATACACCACTTCCTGCAGGACATACAGCAACTGATAAGTACTGGAAGATATGAGATTTTTAAATAGAAAGTAAATTACAGATCCATATAACTTTCTGACACCAGCTGATATAAAAAGATATGGTTAAGTTACCTTTTAACCAAATTCATCAATTTTAGCGTGACCGTTCACCCATCTAATGTGTATGGTGGCACCCTCAAATATTTGCTGTATAAGAAAAGGGCGGGTCAGCTCATATTCATTATGTCTGATCCTTTACCTGAGCTATTCGGCACTGGCTCCTTTGTGATGAATAAGGATTATGGAGACAGCAGTTTGGAGGGGATAGTATGGACCCTGTAAAATGGGGCTATTATAATCGTAACAGATAGATATCACTGTGTAATAGGGCTACAGCTTAGCTGACGAACGAGCAAATGGTAAAGTGACATTGTACCCACAATCTGCCCCCCACAAACCACTTGTACCTTCGGATAGCTGCTTTTAATCCAAGATCTGTCCTGGGGTCCGTTCGGCAGGTGATGCAGTTATTGTCCTAAAAAACAACTTTTAAACTTGCAGCTCTGTGTCAAATTGGCATGGCCTAGAGTGTCTGTGCCCTAGGATTGCGACATCCCTCCTCCCTGCCCTCTTCACCATTTTGTCAGAACATTGCACAGGTGCCTTAACGATCCAGCTCATATGCAGTGTTCACACAGCTGATGAATAGGAGAAATTGTTCCAGGGGCGTTCCTAATAATGAGGAGGGTGGGGAGGAGGGACAGAGGGGTGTCGCAAGGTACTAGGACATGGGTACTCTAGGTTACGCTAATTTGACACAGGGCTGCAAGTTTAAAAGTTGTTTTTTAGCACAATAACCGCATCACCTGCCAAACGGACCCCAGGACAGATCTTGGATTAAAGGCAGCTATCCGAAGGTACAAGTGGTTTGGGGGGGGGGGACGCCCGTCTTCTGTATCCTCTGCAGACAATTCCTCTTTTGTTAAAGCATTCAGATTACCTCAAACTACAATCTGCCTTTGTTCAATTTTTGTGGAGAAAGAAGAGACCCAGAATTGCATATACTAAGCTTGCCTTACCAAAATCCCAAGGGGGACTACAATTACCCTTACTTAGGGGCTATAATTTGGCTGCATTGATGCGACATGCCAGGGATTGGCTACACGAGACCAGGTTCTTCTCTAACTTGCCTTTAGAACAGGCCCTGGCAGGGAAACACAGCTTGGGCGGGATATTACATCACAAATTTTCGGAATTACCCCCCCATGTAAAATCTAGCATGCTCTTGCGGGACACCATCCAAGCGTGGAAGGCAATACGCAAACTAAATGGACTCCCATATTGCTTATCTAAATTTATGCCCTTGAGACACAATAGCCTTCTTCCACGGAGTAGTCAGGAGACTATATTGTCTCAATGGGGACCAAGGGGAATTAAGATCCCGGGGGACATGCTGAAACGAGACACAGGTAGTTTTGAGTCATGGGAGGTTCTTTGTTCTAAATATACTCTAGCCCCCCAGGGTTTTCTAATATACGCTCAGGTAAAGAGCCTTTGCAACTCCAGAGTACAGGGATTGGACGTCCAAAATGATTTTGATGATATCATGGACTCAGGCCAAATAGCGGCTTCTATTTCTTCCATTTACCCAGTCATCAGGACACAGCTGTTACGTAAGGAAAGAGATGAGGCATTTCAAAAGTGGGCTAGAGGCTTAGCTGACGAGCACTTACCTGAAGGAATATTGCGGGGCCGCACTCCTGTTCTTATTATTCACACGTTCCTTTTGGTGGTTAAGAAATGCTTACTTCGTCACTGGTTGGACGCCTCCACACCCACCATGAGGGAAATTACGGACACTATGTCCCATATACTTCATATGGACCGAATAGAAAAAACGAAAATGGAGGGTCTTTATTGAACAGCAATTTACACCTATGGAGATAGAACAACTAATGACGACTTTTAGATGCACGGAATGGTACAAGAAGGAGGAGCTTAAAAACACACTAGGCAAACTACAATCTGATAGACGGCTGACTCATTGGCCACTTTCTTGGGACGAGAGGGGAAGGGAGTGGGGGGGGGGGTCCTGTTAGGGGTTTTTTGGTTTGGGTTAGGGGTTTTGGGTAGAAAATTTATAGTGGATGTATATATTGTTTTCTGATGATGCTGGCTACGTATCCCCTGTCGGGCATGGAATGGACTTTGTTCCTGTGACAATCGAGGAGAATCTGTATCTACGTTACTATCCCCCTGTTTTCTTTTATGGCCTTTTGTAGGGCCCGATGTACAGTGTCATTCTATCTGTATGATATGGCATCTATTCTGTCTTAGACAATAAAATGTTTTTTTTATAAAAAAAAAAAAAAAAGTTGGGGCTCTAAAACCAAAGGTGTAACATGCTGCTCCACCAAACTCTGTATATAGGGAGGTATCCCCCCCCCCCCCTTAGAATATCTCTGTGCAGGTCATGTATGATGAGCAAGAAGAAATTCCAGTATATAGTAAAACTTCACATAGAATTAAAAAAATAAAGTGATGTCACTATGTTTGCGGTTTAGAGGCCTAAGCTGGTGCTCATGGTATGGATCAATTTTCCTAATGCAAGCATACAAGTACCTGGGCCATCTACCACCGGTATCAGCTGTCACCCGCTAGCAGAGATACACGGGATTTCACAACCAATTGAAATCAACACTCTGCAAACTGAGACGCTGAAATGGCTGATTCAGCAAAAGCCATAGCAGACGGAGAATGGCTATGGGCCCCAGTTGGTGGAAGTGACAGTAGTTACAGCTGATGTGGAAATGTAAATAGGGAAGCTGGACTGGAACTTGGCGTCATTCCTTCTCATTCTGACAACTTTCTCTGCCGCTCAGCTGTGTCTATACATCCCATAGACTTGTATAGGGCAACCCTGCTCCGTACACCTGTATCCCACCAGTGTGGAGACATGTAAGACAGTGACTAGTAAACACTTATAGCTGCAAAGCCACTAAGCGAGCAGTTTAAAGGGGTTTTCCAGCGCTACAAAAACATGAACTGAACTGAATGGAGCTTAGTTGCAAACCATACCTGAACAGGAGACAAGAGTGGTGCTGTCTCTGGAAGAAAGTGGCCATGTTTTTGTAGCTCTGGATAACCCCTTTAAAGGGGTTATCCAGGGCTACAAAAACATGGCCATGGCCACTCCCCCCCCCCCCTCTCTTGTCTCCAGATTGGGTGGGGTTTCAAACTCACTTCCATTGAAGTAAATGGCAAACCACACCTGAACTAGAGACAAGAGAGGGGGAAAAGTGGCCATGTTTTTGTAGCGCTGGATAACCCCTTTAAGGATCCGTTGCGTATGCAGGCAGTAGAGTTCTACTGGATTTGAAAAGGAGAAATCTCTGGATTTGAAAAGGAGAAATCTCAGGCTTTCCTTTATGACCAGATCTGTTCATAGTCTGTTTCTGGCTTTGGCTTCAAATCTTTGACACATATCTGTCAGATGATCTTTCTGTGGAAATGAACCCTTAACTAATAGTTGTGTGTAGAATAATAAAATTCTGTCCTTCCAAGTGTCAGAGGCTAGGCTGAGCTGCAGCATGCAAGCCACATTCGGTCCCCTCCTGCAAGATTGATGAACAAGCCTCAATGCAAAAAGCCAAGCCCTGTTATATCATTCATATGGAGCAAGGAGGGGTGGGGGAGGGAGGTGGTGTGCATGCGGCAGCACACCACCTGTGACACTTGAAGGGTTTATCCAGACTTAACATGGTCGCTTTCTTCTAGAAACACCTCTCCTGTCCTGTTTGGGTTTTGCATCTCCGTTCCACTGAAGTGAATAGATAGAGCTGAATTGTAATACCACACACAACCTGAGAAGAGGGGTGATGCTGTATGCAAATCTTCTGCAGAAAACCCACAACATACCTACCCTGTGACTATATCCCTCTGTGAAGCGGTGGTGAAATTTGCTGAAAAATGGTGCTGTATACAGCCTTGGTGTCTTATGCATATCAAGATACTCTTGCAGTACTGAAACTGTGGTCACCCTGAAACAACGGCAACAGTTACTAGACCTTCATAATCTTACACACTGTATAAAAACACTAAACTGAGATTTTACTGTGTGTAAGAGGCTACTTTATAAGTGTGAAAGGGTTTTTTCCTATCACAAGAAGTCATGCTGTATAAGGTTACTCATTGCTTCTTAAAGGGGTTATCCAGCGCTTCAAAAACATGGCCACTTTTCCCCCTCTCTTGTCTTCAGTTCAGGTGTGGTTTGCAATTAAGCTCCATTTACTTCGATGGAACTGAATGCCAAACCCCACTCAATCTGGAGACAAGAGAGGGGGAAAAGTGGCCATGTTTTTGTAGCGCTGGATAACCCCTTTAAGGTTTTTTTTTTTTACTGCATGGAAGACCGCTGAGCCTAACAAAGCCATTTACAGGCTTCATGACATACTTTCAATGGTCCCTGAGCTAGTGAGTGGAGATTAGTTGCTATGATGTTCCTATAGCACACCTCCAGAAGGCGCAGCAGAATGGAGAACATTATAGAGCAGCGCAAGCTGTGAATCACGCTTTGGGATGAGCTATAACACTCACTGTAAGCATTCTCTGTAGTGTCTTCGTTTGCTACTGGTTGCTTCACCTTCCTCCCAATCTTGATAGCATTGTATGGTTGGCATATAACCAGATCCCTCAGTGAGTTGAAAGTTAGTTGAAACCACACCCATCACTTCGCTTGTGTGGCAGGATATCCTTTCAAAACCCGGCAGGTTCAGTCAGCTCCTTAAACCAGTGGTACAAAGAACTGCTGGTGGCACCATAGCCTGCATTGCAAGTCTATTACAATGCAAGTCTATGGCTCTTCCAGCACTAGCAAAATAAGTACCCTATAAGATTTTTTTTTTTTAAGCAACTCAGATAGATTCACAGATCTTTCAATGAGAACTCTTTATTGGAAAGGTACAAAACCAGTCACAGCAGTATTATATACAGCAATAAATTACTTTGTGGCTGTCAGATAAGGAGAAATTGGTGCACACGTACAGTACACAGGATTACGGTCTTGACATACAAACATAAATCCACAATTACTTGGATATATCCCAATAATTTATTTTTTAATTTTTTTTATATTTATAATATGTATAAAAAAAGCAGCACAGGAAAAAAAATAATAAAATAAAAATAAATATTGAAATTAGGCCTACTGAATAAAACCACAGAGACGAATCAGGAGGCGATGAACTCTACAAATGATCTCTATTCTTATTGACGGGAAAGAAATTTGACTGCCCTTGTGGTTGTGTCTTTAACTTAAAGACGCAGAATATTATAAAAAACAACGGACAAACAAACAAAAGAAAAGATATGAAAGATAAAAGAAATAAAATCACATTTCGAAAACAGCATAAAAATAAAAATATATAAGAGGTATGGGTATAATAATGGACTGTGAAATTACGCTTACATCCAGCTGAGGTTCCAGAAGTTTACAGCTCCGGATATAAAAATGGAGGATAACTTTTTTTTTTTTTCTTACATTGTCGTGAAGGGTGAGGGAAGCGATAAGACGGGTGCTTTCACTCTTACAAACATGTGCAATATAACATTGTAAATGCTCTTTCACCATACAATCACTGTTCACTTCAAAAAAGTACATACTTTATAACATTTGTTCAGGGAATAATTTTTTTTCTCTCTATTTAAAAAAAAAAAAAATTCAAAAATTTCTGTTATGTTCTACACATCGAGTTCTCTGGTCATGACTTGTGAGCATGTTACTGAATCACAGACACGCAGCACAGACAGGTGCAATACACATAGTGGCATTTTTTTTTTTCCGATTATGGAGACGCCGCGCCATATAGAGACGTCTCTGTTCACGTAACCAGATAAACCCCATTAAAAAAAAAAAAAAAAAAAACCACTCACAGCGGCGTCTTAGCTTTGACTGGTAACAGCTACTACACTGACTGAAACAGCGATTGGGTTATGTTGGTTTAAATAGATGCTTGGAGATTAAGGCAAATGCACCATTTAATAGTTGGAGGGGTGGGGGGATATATATGAGTCCATGACATTATACAGAGTACCAGCTGTTTAGTGACTTTGCGACTCATGGAGAGGATTGTTTTTTTTTTTCAGTTTTGACAATCTTTCATTGAAATACACATACTAGAAGGAAACACCAAAGCTAACTAACTGGTACGGTGCGAACACAGTGCGTATGGAAGGTATACACTGCGACGACCTATAGTGGCCATGATGAGAACAAGTAGATATAATCACGTGACGACATCTGAACTTAAATCTGGAAGAAGATGCAGCATGTTGCCCCCTGGACCATTGAGATTAACAGGGGACGGCGAAGAGAAGTGTGGCCCTCGGTCTTCAAGGTGCTCGACAGCAGCATATATACGGACTACATGAGACAGCAGAGTCTGGAAATACGGAGGGTAATAAATTCGGGTTGTTGAGGAGGTCGGTAAGTCTTCTTCTAATGCACCCCTAACAGTCGGCATCGCTATAGTCATTCACCAAGTTAAACTTAATAAAACGGGTGAGTAAAGTACATGAAACGGGTGAGTAAAGTACATGAATAGTAAGGCAACCATGGATGTAGGTTAATACTGCAAGTGCAATTCCTTCTCGTAGGACATCAGTGGGACGTTCCAGGGAAGCTAAACTAGTGCACAAGCCTGCTCACTAAACGGCCCCACAAAATGCACACCAGGGGTTAACAAATAGCTGGTCATACAAACTCCTCCCCCTCTGTGAGCCTTTCCAACCATTCAGGAGAGTCAGCGGTAGTCACATGACACTGACTAGCAGCCCCTGGGTCCTAAGAGCCAGGGATTGTGGTGTACAAGGTGCTGGACTCTCTTCTTCTCCCAGTTGGATCTTTAGGGCAGTTATGGATGTCATTGCACTTTATAATTCAGAGCTAGTATAAAAGATTTGCAGTCAACCAACTTTTTTGAGTAGCTGGTATTAACAATGATCAATATTCAAGGAGGTTGACCCAAGTGTCCAACAACTGGGCTTGTACAATATTTAAAAGAACATGGCAGCATTCCCTCACAAAACGCACCATGCCTGTCCATGCGTTGCTTCTATTAAAGTGAACTGTGCTGCAATACCGCACACAACCTATGGACAGGGGTGGCGCTGTTTATGTAACAAAACAGTCCTGTTTTTCAATTCTGGACAAGCCCTTTCTAAACCTGAACTAGCAGCTCAATAGCAGGAGCTACGTGTTCATACAGATGTAAGTTTGTTATGAGACGGTATTAATAATTTAGATATAAAAACACAAACTTGAATTTGGGAAGGGGGTCCAAACTCTGCAATAAGTTCATGGAAAGAACACCATTGTTTCCTGGACGACAGGAGTGTATGAGGGGGGGGGGGGGGGACATGGGAAGAATTCTATTAAGAACACACACAAGAAAAATAAAAATAAAATATGTCAAACAGAATCACATATAAAACATTAACCCATAGATAAAAGACGGCTGTGCAGAAAGAAAGAAAGGAGGAAAAAAAATAAATAAAAAAAAAAAAATCAGGAGGATTAACCCCTTGTGCACCACAAGAGCCTAACACCAGTGTTCACTTTTAGGCTATTGTAGGATGCAAAGGGTTACAATTTTTATTTTATAATTTTTGTCATCTTGACGTCAATTCTGGCTGGCTGATAGAGATCGAGAGGGAGGATTATTATTTTTTTGTTTTTTCTCTTACCTTAAAATATTATTTTCACAGTAACCCATATGTTTGCATCGTCTTCCAATAAAGAACTGCATTATTAAACGTGAACAAAAAAAAATTAGAATTTTTTTTCTGCATTTAGAAAAAAAAAAATCTTTATGATAAAACTTTTTTTTTTTAATCTCTTTAAATATTTCCATATGTTCCTTATGGATATCCAATATGGATTACCTACCATTTTCATGGTATCAACAGCATAATGACGCCCAGGTCCCTGTTCTCCCTTTTCTCATTTAGCTTATCCGCCTCCTATAGGACAGGAGGAGAGGAGTCACTTTTTTATTTTTTTCGGGCTAGCAACTTCGTAGCCAAAAAATAAATTTGGCACACGTCAAAATAAATAGATAAAATCTGAAAACATAATAGAAAACCTCCTCGGTGCAGCAAGCGGCTGCCATATCTATGTTCCTTTCTGTAATATATCACTATTACGCCTATGTGAGGACCTTGTGTGGTCATATACCCCACCACTAGGGTGGACATGCTCGGCTACATACGCGTGTTCCTGAACGCATGGGACTTGGCAGACATGTGAATGTAGGATTTGTTATAAGCATAACATAACTTACTGTCTTTGAAACCCCATCGTCCGATTCGGAAACTACAAGCCTTGTCGTATGACGCAGGGAATTTGCCTGTATAGGTAATGGATATCACTCGGACACCTTCAAAAAAACAAGTGTTCTTGAAGCTTTAAAAAAAAAAAAAAAAAAAGTTTAAAAGGGGTTATCCCAAGATTTAAAGGAACCGATCATGAGATCAGGGATCTCCTAAGTGAATGTAGCAGTAGTAAGCATACCCAGCTGCTGCTTCATTCACTCTCTATGGGATCTGAAGATAGAGTAGAGCACCCCAGACCACCATTCTTGCAGCTGGAGTCCCTGTAGTCGTATCTACCCCCCTAAGTTAAAATCTTGTGATAAACCCTTTAACAGGTTTGGCCGCATTCATGAATTGCATAGTAAGGCGTCCATACCATGGCAACTATGATATGTGGCAGAAAAAAAAAACATCAGACATTGACTGCGACACGTGAATAGAGATAACAATAAATGGAAACGTCCGGCTATCACATTGGGGGAGATTTATCAAAGGGTGTAAAATTTAGACTGGTGCAAACTGCCCACAGCAACCAATCACAGCTCAGCTTTAGGCTCTGCTGAAAGGAAAGAGGAGCTGTGATTGGTTGCTGTGGGCAGTTTGCACCAGTCTAAATTTGACACCCTTTGATAAATCTCCCCCATAGTGTTACGTCAGAAAGAAAACCTCTTTAAACACAACCTCTTCTCTTTTTCCTTTAAGAAGCCGGCATTTCAATGCAAATTTTGGGTGGTCGCATGAAAAAAAAAAAAGTTTTCGCTGAATTATGAAGCGGCCACATATTACTCATACTGTGTCATCGCTGGCCTGTGTTATCTCACAAATCCTTCCACCATGGGTGGAGATTAGTTTTCACCTTCCAGATGACACGTCTAGTCAGGAGGAGGGTGACACGGCTTGTAGGAAATAATGTGTCACTCAGATAACAGCCCGTGGCTGCTGCAATAAATAGACGCCATACTGTAATAGTGAAGGCAAGGAATATACTATGTAATAGCCCATTTCACATATTTCGTACAAAAAAAAAAAAATAGCAGCTATGAATCTAGTCATTGTAATCGCAACAAGATGAAAAGTGAAAAAGAAAGTTTTTTGGCCGGCGTACCTGCAAAGCACGATACAAAAACTTCACAGGAGTTGAATGAATAGTAAATGAGCAGCAAAGTGAACAGGATCAAGTTCTGAAGTGGATCTGATGGCAACTTACAATACAACATATAACATAAAATGCACCTATGCAATCTTACTCACAAAACCACGGATCCCCCCGGACCTATCCTTCAGTCGTCTCCTATACAAACCTACGTCCATTAACCCCTCACCCATTTGAGAAATAAAATCCTCTTTGGTCACAGACAGCGAGCCCTTTACCTCCTTGTAAGAACATCACAACAACAATTCCACATCGGCCAGCAGATGTTTTTGGAATTTTTTATTCATCGCTGAGCGATGTCGCTTATCCTCTGCACTGGGCATAGGGTAACTATTTCCAAAAACTTGCCGATGACCAATTCTGCCTAATAAAATTAAAAGGACAAAAAGGTAGAGTCCAATATACCGCCAATTACATTCCATATACGTGTCCGGTCTATAATCTATTACCAATGTGTGACTGATTCACTTTATAAAAATACCATCCAGTCCCATCCCTGCCGATGCAGCAGTGGTCAATTCAAGCCAGGTACATAAATTAAAGTTTCCTACAAAACACCTACTAAGTGCCAAACAAAAAAAAAAAACACTAAAATCTTTTATTTCGTGATAGCCTCATCGATAAAATGGTCGAGAAGATTTGTCAGTAACTTTGTCCAATACTTTCAGGGTAAGCACAAAGGATTATGGTAGCACTCTAATACCATACGATACATGTGTTAAGTGTAAAATAAAGTTTTAAAAAAATAACCCACGTCACAATACAGAGGTCTTTCAAAAAGGTATAACATCAGCTTATCGTATACATAACACTTACCAGGTCCATCGATACGTCTCCCTCTAAATGCAGTCTTTACCCCATCGGGTAACCTTGTCCAATAACACTCTATAACACCTTCTTAGCACAATGCCATTACCAGCTGTAACTTCCAACCACTGCAACATCACCACTGTTAGAGGAACACTCTGGGAAAGTAGACCTATTGTGTTATGCTTGGTGCAGGGCCTGAAGGGTAAAGCAAGACACTAAATTATACCGTGCCTCCTCAGGCCACGTATCCGGCATAACACAGTCTATTAAGCTGGTTATACATATTACACGTGTACCAGCCCAAACCGCCAATTCTGGTGGGGACGCACAACTGTCTTGTGTGGCCTCCCAACTCTCCCTGTAAAGGACCAGGCATGCTCAATTTCAACTGCCTGGTCCTTATGCTTTTAGGAAGATAAGAGGTATCTGACCTCTCTCCATTCAGGACATATGTATGTGTATAGGGAGAATTGGCAGAGATGGCTATTGGCCAAATACACGTTTGACCGAATGCCATCGTATGTGTATGACCGGCTTTAGTTTTACCTGGACTGTTCCTTTAAGCCAACAACCACAAACAACTCAGATGTTTCCAATTTCCATTGACTGGAAATGGGTGAATTGATCTGCCAGCCATTACAGTACAACGGGCCACTAGGAATTCTACACATTTATACAGGCAGATCAGAGCTCTACTGGAAGGTTGACTCCCATCCGGATGAACAGAAAAAAAAATACACACAACTGAATAGAAAAGTTGCCCTCTAGATCAGTCTGGTGTTATCACATCTATGATGATGGGCACTACTACTATAGGACATGGATGTCACCTCAGTACACTGAAATATTTTAAGGAAATCCTGAGTTTCGTTACAAAGGCCATGTTAAAAAAAAAAAAAAAATCCAACCAGAGAACAACATGCAACAAACACCTCTCAACCAAACAACTCCACAGGTGCGGACCACAATCCTCACAAGGACGGGACATTGGCGACGACACATAAATTATTACATATCCTTATTCCGCTGTCATTTCCCGTCACACAGAAAATGAAGCAGACGTCTAGTTTAATAAAAAAAAGAAAATGAAATAAATAAGATGCAGGTTAAGCCTCTGTCACTTTCTTAAAGTGATGGTTTGTGAAGGGTCCGAGGAGATCCATAACTTAATATAAAATCCTAGCGAATAATAAAATAAGAAGAATTACCTCATCCAACGCAACGAGACATATTCCCTGGTACAATTACAACAAGGCCATAGTGTTCTGAACCTGTGTGTAACCTCTATGCGTCATGTCGGGGTGGGCTATGGAATAAAAGGCAATGCCTAACATCTCAATAGGCAGGAAAGGAACTGAGAAACAATATTAAGTGAATCCCATAATGTCCCTCTTAGAACAGGCAGCTAGTTCTCTCTCCGCTTTCTCTTTTCTAGATACTAGGATGCTGCAGAGAATGGTATGGACGCCGATGATAAGTCAGCAGACTTCACAATGGTGATGACACTGGTGGTGGCAACCTTGGTCGGGGTGATAGGGCCCCTGGCGACTGTGCGGGCGAAGGTTTGGAGGGCTTCGTACTTGGACCGTAGAGCATCCAACTCAAGCTTCATGCTGGAGTTCTCTCGCGCCAGCTTATCCACTTCTTGCTGCAACTCCACGCGCTGTCTCTCTAGCTCCTCTTTTTGTGTGACGCGCTTTACTCGGCAGCTGGCAGCGTAGCCGCGGTTCTTCAATGTACGCCTACGCTGCTTTAGGCGAATAATATCCTCTTTTGAGAGACCTCGGAGGTGCTGGTTTAGCTCCCGCACAGACATTGACACGAGCTCATCGTCGCTTAATACTGGGGCGTTCTCTCCCGCCTCCTTCTTTACCTGAAAGAAAATGGGATAAATTACTACACTGGCCTGCAGAACACATGAGATCATGTCACACACTTCATGAGGTTGTCACAGCACACTCTCCTGGAATATCATGGAGATGGAATGGGCATGGAGAGCTACAACTGCATACTGAGCACTCGACCAGGACAACAGATCATTGCTTAAAGAGCCACTCTCGTAAAATATATCTTTTGACATGTTATCAGACATGTCAAAAATTATTGATGGCACCCGCTCTTACTGCTGAGACCTGCTGTGATCAGGAGATATAGCCGGGGAGAGAGAGCAAGGCAGCAGTGCAATCCAGTCCCTGTCCGCTCACCGATTCAGAACACGTAGTCTCATAGACTTACATTGTCGGAATTAGGAGATATAGCTGGGGAGTGGAGTGCGTTGTTGCCGCGCTCACTCCCCGGCTATATCTCCTGATCACAGCAGCAAGACCCACCACCTCAAATAACTTCTGACATGCCCAATGACCTGTCAAAATGACAGTGACTCTCTGAAGAATAAGTATCTCTTTGCAACCAGTTTTTCTTTTATTGCAGCAATGTATGCGATAAAAAAAAACTTTGCAAATACTTAAAATAAAATGTTGAAATGCTTTTAAGTCTACCGCTTCTAAGCAAAAAGTTTCCATGGTAACAGGCTACAAAGAAACCCTGCAGTCATATCGACGACATCTGTCTTCTACTTCTTACTTCTCTAACAGATGCAGGATCAGACTACACTGTGTTTGTTTGTAGTCTGTAACCATGGAAACACTCTGCATAAGAGCTCTAGAGAATGTACAGAGCTTTTACAAGCTAAGGTGGCTATAAAGTAAATACGTTGTGCCCCATTAGTTGAGTCTGGGGTATAAGTCAATAATCTGCAGTACCAGAAACAGCACTCCCTCAGAGATGATGGCAGGGGGGACTAAGAAGCAAATCCTCAGCAAATATCACAAGGGGAAATATTAAAAAGAATTTCCCTTTTAATACTAAAGACGTTAATGAATCAGACCAAAAAATATGCAGTGAGACGGGACGTCCGTAATGATTAACAATGCGGATTACTCCAAGAGCGACATGTAAAAGGCAAGGTTCAGGAGAGGTTCGCAGCATAGGTTGTGTGTATCGGCATGAAGGGCATGTACAGTTTAGGCTGTTTTCATATCAAGGGAAACAAAATATGAACTGAAAATGACATATTATAACCGGACTCTCTATAGCCCCCAACCTTAGCTGACAAGGTAATACATAAAATTTTATTAAAAAAAAAATCCCACTTAACTCTGGAATTTCCCGTTATACTCAAACTGGATCCAGAACTGAACACTTGTGTGAGAAGTGAGCGCCAAATTCTAAGAATAGCTTCACTTTAGAGAACACTTGCATATTGCCGATTTCTGTGAGTGACTGGGCCGTTTGCCATTATTACAGATTCTTTTCCCTTACTTCTCTGGTCATACTCCTCTCTGCTATGCTTTGACATAGTGCTGGTGAAAGTGCACTGAACAAGCTGTACTGTGCTGATCTGATGAATCACACAGCATGCTACTATAGACGGCACCTGGAAGCAGAAGGGGTTATTGATGCACTGGCTTTCCAATGTACTAGTGCACAGACATGAATGAAACAGCAGCATCACAGCAAGGAAGGGGTTACACTAAGTAGTGAACTGTTGGTGATGAAGATAAGCTCAAAGAAAGGGGGAGAGCACACTTGTAGCACTGTGTACATACAGTAAGAAGATAGCTGGTGTTATCACAAGGAATAGCTGCCTTGAGCTTTATGATCAATAAAAAAAATGAGGGAAGTCTTGATTTACCTTTCAGGAACAGTGTGGGCCATGTTGAGCAGGCAGACTGGCTTAGCTTGCAGGACCACTGCCCTGGCTCTCTAGAGCACAAAGCTCATAGCAAGCCCTGCCACAATTCCTGTGTTCTGTCCTGATCTACCTGTTACTAGCGAGAGACTGAGCCTAACACACAGCGAACAGCATATTGAAGGCAAAGTAGACAGAAGGATGGCCCTGTTTGCATCTCTTATCCGATCAGCACGGAATGTTTTCAAATTTTGAAATCAGCAGGTTAGAAAAATGTAATCTGCACAGGGCGCCGAGGATGAAGGCAAGTTTTTTTTTAACCTTCATCCTCTGTGCTGATTCTATGCTATTAGCATTTTAATTAGGCGTTTGGTGCACTGTGGGCAGGGCTACCACCCCTAGTGTACCATTCTGCCCCCAGTTGACTCACTTAGTGTCCCATGAGCTCTAGAGAGATATCAGCAATTAGATTCTTAGATTGATAAATCAGCTGAAAAACAACAGGAGTTTACTTAATAGGCGCTGACCCTGACCTCCAGCTTGGTTGGTTTTTTTTCGCTCAGTTCCATTGAAGTGAATGAAGCTTAATTGCAAACCGCACCTGAACTGGAGAGAAGAGTAGTATTGTCTCTGAAAGTGGCCATGTTTTTGTAGCACTGGATAACCCCTTTAATAAGCCTGCCACCGTGCAGTAGTAGGCCGTGCGCCACACAGTGAAATCTACACCAGCTCTGAGCTGGCAAAGATTTCAGCTATGATTTACACCAGTTTTCTGGCATCAATGATAGGCTACGCTTCTCTTATGCCTCACTTTTTCACAAGTGGCAAAACAGGGTAAATCCATCAAAAGGTTGAGATGTTTAGAACACTGGTGAAACATGTGTGATTTTTTTTTTAATTCCACCTGGATAGATATCCAGCTGTAAATATAGACCACCCTAAAAACTACACTGATGCATCTATTCCAAGATGGCCGCAGAAGGTCCACCAGGGTTGCGGTGCTGATAGTTGCGCCTTTAATGCACATTTAGTTCACAAATTTAAGAAAACACGGCGTTTCTTACCTTTAATGCCTTGTTTGGTTTAAGATTAGTCGTCATAACCTGTAAACAATCACCAGGACAGAACGGTGCAGAAAAAGCAACTGCAACGAAAAACACAGAATAGTTACAATTACCATTATGCTCTTCAATCATGATGTCATTTTCCATATATAGCAAAAGAAAAAAACAAAAAAAAACCCAGATCCTTTACAATTGGACTTACCATGGAGATATACAATAAAACCGATCACCTAAAGTAAGTTTTGGCAAATGGCAGTCAACCTAAAGTCAACCGTAAATGGCAGATAGAGATGAAGTGACCCTGACCAGTAAGCGTTTCTGGGATCACAACCTGCAGCTGCTCGGCACAGATGCCGTTCGGCGAGAGCACGGAGTTGCAGTATCAGAGGTTGGGAACCTCCCTCCTGGCAATCACACGAACGGCACCGGAACCGGATTCATGCCCCCCCCCCAACAATATGACAAAAATCACACACGGCTTATTACAAACCCCGGCATTTAAATCATTGATGAAAAGAAAAAAATGTAGCTTAGACACTACAGATTTCCCAAGGATGGTTGTCATGGAAACCATCAAAAACCAGCCAACTTGGAGACTGTAACCATGGAGACAAAAGACGACGACGAAGAAGAAGAGGAAGAAAAAAAAAAAAAGGGTCCAAGTGTGCAGATGACTGGAGGGCAAGTCCAACAAAGAAGGCAGAAGAAAAAGAGCAAACAATCTCATTGATGGCGCGGAGGAGGGAGCGTTGGGAAGAAGAGAGCCACTCCAAAGATGAAAGGACGCGTCCCGGGCGCTTGTGATGTGGGAATTAGATGGCAGAGGGTCAGGAGGGGACGGCGATGGCTCAAAAACTACAAGAAGAAAAAAAAAAAAAAGCTCTTTTGCCCCCAACATGGTTGTTAAATTTTCTTCCCCCCCCCAACTAGTTAAAGCAATGAAAAAAAAAGAAAAAAAAAGAAGGATTATCCCGGCCAAGGATACAGCTTGTTTACTTCACTTTGCAATGCTAGGCATTAGAAATTCATCAAAGAAACCATAAAAAATAAATAATAAGATGAAGAAAGTCATTACTAACTACACAGGACGCTCGCAGTTGGCCGCCCGGCGATCTCTCGTAATGAAAGAAAAAGTGCCACAAGCGAGATCACAGCAAACAGCGCTCTCTTCTAACAACAAGCAGATTATCATGCGAGGGAAGATACACTTCATCCAAACAATCTCTAAGATTTGCCGGGACGCCGGTCGGATGTGGCGGAGCACCGACGCTCTAATGACTGTTTTCCAAATTTGGCGCTCTGTGATCTGTCTGCGCTCGCAACACAACAATGCCACCTGCGAACTGAGCTTCAAACAGGAGCTACGGCTCATCGTCCTCCTTTGTGAGGTGCTCCCTTCTGCCAACAACAAAACGACTGTATCGATCGGTCTAAATTACTATCGTGAGCACAAAGTCGTGTAAAAAGTAAGATTGGGGTAGTCACGAGTACAATGTGTCGCTGCCTATACAAAAAGAGGAACATCCATGGGGCCAGGTCATGCACCTTGTAACCCCAATCTAAGTTATCTAGGACCCAGACTTTAAAGCAGCTGTTGCAAAACTACAACTGCCATTGTGCACCGACAGGAGGCATGATGGGAGTTGTAGTTTTGAAAGAGAAACTGCAATGGCAAAGCAAAAATACACATTTTCTGGTTGTACATGTGAGCATCAGTTTTTTTATAGTAACACCAATGCCTCCCCCAAATGCTTTTTCTTGCACTTAAAAATGACAAAATAATCCAACCCCAGCCTTACGGGACTCGGCATTCTCACCTGGTACAGCGATGGTGACCTAGTGCGGCGCTTAAAGTGTAAATATGCTGGAGGAGGCCCTGTTCCCTGTAAAGACATTGCAGGAGTACACCCACTGGCTTACACAGAAGGAAGCCACACTGAGGGAGGCCCTCCTCACTGTGTGACATAGCGATGCCGTGACTCATCGGCTGTTTACAGGCTTTGCAGAGCTCGCATTCCCACAGACCAGACCAACACTCCCCCGGCTCCCACGTGCTTGTGGCTGAAAACTAGAGTAGTGCATCAGGAAGTTCCTCTCTCTCCCCCTCCACAAACTCCGTATTTATAACTCTGCCTTCTGCACATGGCCACAAGCTTCGGCTTTAGAAAATCGTGTCGGCTTTTATAAAAGTTACAAACGCCATATAAACTATACTATAGAAAGAAGTATCCGACCCCCTTCCTAGACCCAGAGGATAAAGTTTTCCGAAGGGCACAACAAAAACAAACAAACGAAAAAGTTGGAAGGGCTTTACACAATGCGGTCAGGGAAGATGAAAAAGGGGGCGATTCTGGAGAGATCCTATGGTTTCAGGCTCTGTACCAGTGAGGTTTTAAAGGAATTTTATAAAAGAGGTAATAGACTCCACGGGTGTCTACAGCGGCTTAGAGGGAAACTTACACCGAAAGGAAAGACGCACAGTAAACAACTTTCACAAGATCTGCCAGTCATGCTGCTCAACGCTTACTTGGTGTTTCTGGGCAAACCTTTTTCTAAAGGAAGAGTTCACACACAGTAGGAATTTCTGCAACTCTCGTACTCACCTTGAATACTTATATTAAGATTAACAGAAGTGAAATTTCTACAACAAATCTGCTGCACGTGAACTCAACTGTGTTTTGGCGATTTTTTTTTTGCTTATTTGACAGTGGACTGGTCAATGAAATAAATTAAAGATGCCCAGGCAGGTGCTAAAAACAAAAGAGAAATAAACAGTCAAATAGATAGAAAGCTGAGGACACTCACCAATTAGTTGCAAAATACTTTATTCCACAATGCGGTCAAAATCTCCATGATGCATATCACTCTTGAGCAGACGCCATACGATTTTACAGCATAGACATCAACATGATGGCCATTTCACGCGCATGCGTGCTTCATCAGATGAAGCGCGCATATGCGTGAAATGGCCATCATGTTGACGTCTATGCTGTGAAGTGTTATGGCGTCTGCTCAAGAGTGATATGCATCATGGAGATTTTAACTGCATTCTGGAATATAATATTTTGCAACTAATTGGTGAGTGCCCTCAGCTTTCTATCTATTTGACTGTTTGGACAAGAGACTCTGTTGTGAGGATCACCTCCGTTGCAACTCTGCATAGCTCATATTAAATGTCTAACTGACTGAACGTAAGCCAACTAGGGGGTAGTGCCGGTGATTTTTCTCACAAATCTTGGGAAAAGATAAATAAACCTATACTTGCCTATCTTGCTGCCCCACCATCGCCTCTATCACAAAGCTCCAGTGGCACTTTGGGATTCAGAGTCACCACACGGCCTTGCCTGCTCAGCCAATCAGCAGCCAGAGCAGTGTCAAACATCAGTAACTGATTAGCTGAGCAGACATAAAGCGCTAAACAGAAACCCATAAGCACTGTTGCAGAGGGACTGAAGAGCAGCAACAGGGGAGGCAAGGAAGGAGAGTATATATTTCTTTAGCACCCATCTGAGCATCAATTTAATGGGAAAATGTCAAGATACTCAGGATGTTACCTCCTCCTGATTAAAGAGCATACACATGGCTGTATAATGTACACAAGAAGACGCACAATAGAGGCCAAACAGAGCCTGTGACATATTGAGGCATACAATGACTGAAAAAAAAAACTTTGCCATGTTCTGCTGGATATTGTAGTAAGGGGGGGGGGGGGGGGGGGGGGGGGTATAAAGGATAATAAGTCCTGATCATCATGTATGGATGAAACCACACATGCGTGCAATAACCAATAAGCTGCACAGTATCGTAGCGACAATGTGCAGCGAGTGGACACATTGTGGGGATGGTGATCGAAGCATAAAAAGAGAGGGAGCGGAAGGAATCAGACATATTCAGAATAGAAAATATGCTAACACCAGAGGATGCAGAACTGGCGACCATACTGGTTGTCAATCCTGAAATGCAGAGACAGAAGAAATACAAAACCACCAAACAGAGTTACAGGTGTTGTCCGGGATCAGAGGGATGGGTTGTTGCACCCCTCTTGTCAACTGCCTATGTTTGGTAGTGCAGCTTGTGCGCATTCATAGGAAAGAACCTGAGCTGCAATACCAGACATGACCCATGGACAAGAGTGGCGTAGTTTATGTGGTAAGAGAAGTAGAGCCTTTTCACAGGTTCCAGACAATCCTCTTAATACTTAACACAAGAGGACAAATCAAGGACTTCTAGTAATTTTATTTAATACCCTTTAACCTTTTCAGACGTATACATCAGATTCTTGGTGGGAGCAAAGGCCCCTCGAAATCCTGCTAAATGATGAAATTAATAATTAAAATAAGAGGGGGGAAGCTTATTTGGGCAGAGGAATTCTGACAGCTCCAGAGGAAACACTGTGACATACTTCTCATCTGACTCATGCCTGACTTGGCCAATAATTACAAGCCTGCCGCAGTAAAGAGGCATAGAAGGGAAAACACTGGAATCTAATGAAAAGACATTATGTGGAAACAGAGATGATATAATACTCAAAGACTTTAGGGGGGGAAACCAACCAGATCAACCAAAGTACAGAAAGTATGCAAAGTGACAAACTGAACAAAACAAGGAGGAAAAGATTAAAAGGGGCACTGTCAGCAGTTTTCAGCCATTAAAACCGCTGACTGCCCCATACAGAGGTCGGGGAGGGGAGGCCAACCATACCTTGTGTGACCAAATAATGTATAAATGTACTGAGAATTGCCTCGGAGGAGTCCAGGAAGCGGGCTCTTCTCCTTAGGCACCACCCACTGGCATCCACCACAGACTCCATTGAATGTAGAAGTTACGTATATACCTCTGATGGACATCAACAACACAGTGTATACAAGGCCTTACAGAACTTAAATATTAAAGGGGTACTCCAGCGAAAAGCTTTTCCCCAGTAATTGAAACACAATACAAAGTTATATAACTCTTTAATATGCTTCAATCACCTATCTGCCCCCCTTCCCTATCTTTTCCCCCCTTAAGCCCCTCACCAGGAAGTGACGTAAACTCATTCTTACCTAATGACTGTTGACCCCAGGCTGCTCTCTGGCAGCCATTTTGTGACAATGACATCATCAAGAAGGAGGCGGGTCAAAGCCCTCTTAGGCCAGCCTCCCTTTGTCAGATGACTCAGGTTACTCAGCTCTGATTGGCTGAACAAGCTGTAAGCCATCTAACAGTTTTACAGAGTATGTTAGACATCACAGAATGCAAAGTGCATCATGGCAAAGCTTAAACCAGGAAGTAAAGAGAAAATGAAGCCACCAACTGGAGTTTCAGGGACCTGCAAACAGCGGGAAATTCTAACGGAGACAGAAAAACTATGTTTGATTGATTGTTTGTTTGTTTTTTTTGTTTTTTTAATTATCAGCGCTGGAGTACCCCTTTAAGTAAATTATTCCCCTAACAGATGATGGGCAGTTCAGTTATGAGCGTGTGCACACTGTAATGCATATACCTGCCACGATGAGCTCCTGGGAACTATTGAGTGGAGTTGTTAAACTGTTCAGCTATGTTCTCAGAACCCGAACGCTCTGTATTTGACTCCAGGCATCTAACTTTTCCAGACATCTGGAGTCAAATGCAGAGCGTGCGGGTTAGGAGAACGTTGCTGAACCCAAATAGTTCGGCAACTCTGCTTAACACTACTCATGGGTATAGCCCACTCTACCTTTAAAGAGGTACTCCGGGCTGGGGTTATTTTTATTGTATGGCCGGGGAAGGGGTGGATAGAGGGCGCCGTTCACTTACCTCCCCGGTTCCAGCGCCGGGTTACGGATAGCGCCGCCACGTTTTCCCGTCCTGCAGCCACTTCCTGGTTTGAGCTGCTGCTTGAGACGTGACGTCTCAAGGCAGCTCAGCCTGTCAGCGGTCGTAGCGGGGTCCCGCCTCGGATGCTCAGAACTTGGGGGTCCCAGTGATCATATACTCACCACCTCGCCTGTACACATATGGTCTTATGAAAGATTTTCTGAATGAACGCTAAGAAAACCTTAAAAGCATTACATGCAGGAGTTAAAAAAGCAAACACAAGCAAAACGTATGAATAGATGCATGATGTGTCAGCTTATCTGCAAGACTCATGCTCGCTTCTGGGCGGCTTATGTTTGCATTTCCTACACAAGGTCACACGGTAGGAGAGAAAGTGACATAGGGAGAGGTCATTTAGGTCCTTGCCTTTCTATCTGACATAAGCACATACAGTCCGCTGTGTGTTTTGCTGAAGTATATACGGAATTATCACGTGAGTACTGGGCATACACAAAGCACTGCACCAACCTGCGGTTCTCAAGCTTCAACTTTCGTTGTCAGGGCATGCTGGGACTTAGTAGTTTTGTAACAGCCAGGTTGGTGATCACTGTATTATGCAAATGATGCAGAGTAAAGGTACTATTACACCAACGATTAACATTCTAAATCGACTTGAGATCGTTCGCCCAATTACATGGAACGATAAAAAAAAGAAAAAAAATTACATGGAACGATAACCATTCTTGGTCGTTTTGACGTTGCTATTGCGTACGTTTCAGCTATAACTTATTACACCGAACGATATGCGAACGATCAAACGATAAAAATAGGTCCGAATTCTATCAACCGACTGATTTCTCATTGGTCGTTAAATCGTTGTCTGCTATTACATGAAATGATTATCGTTTAAATCCAAACGCTCTACCGATTTTTTTAACGATAATAGTCCCATGTAATACAGCCCTAAGGGCCCTATTACACGGGACAATTATCGTGCGAAAAATCATTATATCGCTCCTATTTAAACGAAAATCGTTCTGTATAACTGCAGGCAACAATCGAAAAATCGTTCGTATGTTGTTGATCGTTGATTTAGATCTGAACCTAAAATTATCGTTACTCGTTCGCTGTAATTCCACATTCGTTCGCTCAAGTTCCGCATTTGTTCACTAATCGCTCAGTGTAATTGCACATTGTTCATTGTAATGCTGCGTTTACACAAATCGATCGTTTAAATGATTTTGAAGCAATGAATTGTTTTTTTAACGATCAGCGTTTAGAGAAATAGTTAGAAAAGTCGCAAGAAAAATAGTTATTGCGATCCTTTTTAAGATCGCTTAAGCGCATCTTTCACATAGGGTGAATCTTTGAAAGACTGTTTACACAAAGTGATTTCTCGATCGTCGCTTCATCGTTTGCTGTGTTTACACGGAATGATTATCGCTCAAATGCAATCGTTATAGCAAAAATTCGAACGATCATCGTTCCGTGTAAGCGCAGCATTATGCTGAGATCAGAAGGAATAAACGATCATAGTAACAATTGTAGTAACGATCGTAACCAACGGCCATCGCTCTGTTATGCTGCGTTTACATGGAACGATTACTGTTCGAATTTTCGCATAAACGATCGCATTTGAGCGATAAACGTACCGTGTAAACACAGCAAACAAACGACGAGCAAGAAATCGTTCATTTCGATCTTTCAACATGTTCTTAAATAGTCGTTCGCTGAAAATTCGCAGATCGCCTTGTGTAAACAGTCTTTCACCGATTTACCCTATGTAAAACGATCGCAATAACGATTTTTCAAACGATTTATTCATCTAAACGCTGATAGTTATAAAAATCAAATCTTTGCTTCAAAATCGTTAAACGATCGATTGGGCGAATTATCGCTCCATGTAAACGTAGCATAATATGGTGAACCACTTCAGGTTAACGATAAGCAATCTCGCTTGCAAAAGTTTATCGTTAATCGTTAAAAATCGCTCGGTGTAATAGGATTTATTGGCATCTTACCTCCACATATAACAAAAGGAACAGATGATCTGCTGGAATGAGCTCTGGAATAGTACGCATCACTTACGCCCAGCATAATATCTTACCATTCAAAAGGAAACATTTTGCCATTACATCCAATTTTCTCGGGCGACATTCATGTTAAAACCACGGAATCTCTGCTATTAAAGCGTCACATTCATGTGACATCAATGTGACAGCAAGGAATGTACAAATCCCGGGAGATCTGCTGTTGTTAGCAAGATACATGTGTAGAGGAGATCACTCCTTCCCCATCACATGGCAGCCATCAAGAGACAAACATGTGCGTTGGCAAGACGGTCAAAGACAAGTTGCACAACCCCACAAGCCTGTGTGTTAATCCGCAGGCATTCATCAGGCTGCTGATACCTAATAAGCTCTATAGACTGTACAGTAAAACACATACTTATACACACAGCAGAACAACAATAACCTAATAAAAAGCCACGCATATGAATCACTCTTTAACCACTGCCAGGGACAACGCAATACACAGACTAGAGATAGTCACATCATATGGAAACTCAGGATCAGATCTGAAGGAGAGTCGGCAGCTCATGAATACTACTTCCTATGATGCCAGAACAGCATATAATAGATAAAGTAGAGCACTAAAGCCAACATGTCTATCACTGTCTGTACTCAGAGTTAATGGGTTATCCAGGGCTACAGAAACATGGCCACTTTTCCCCCTACTGTTGTCTCCAGTTCAGGTGCGGTTTGCAATTAAGCTCCATTTACTTCAATGGAACAGAGTTTCAAAACCCCACCCAAACTGGAGACAAGAGTAGGGGGAAAGTGGCCATGTTTTTGTTGCGCTGGATAACCCCTTTAAGCTTCATTTACTTCAATGGAACTGAGCCTAATAAACCCAATTACAAAGTTTCTTAGAATCGGCTGGACTATTAACTTCTGCAAAAAAAAAAAAAAAAAAAAAAAAAAAAATACGACAGTGACATTTTAAATATTGAAAATATACAGACTGGCTGCAGCAGGAGCCTCCCCCCCTGCAGTAGGACAATAAGATTGTTATACCATTGTGGGATTGTCCATCCCACCCATTGTGGTTTAAGCAGCATAAAAGTGATGATAGGATCCCTTTAGTAAGGCCCTGACTCCTTAGGGCAAGGATGGGGAACCAGACAGAATTGGCATTGGCTGTCCAGGCATGACGGGAATTGTAGTTTTGCAACAGCTGGAGAGCCGAAGGTTCCCCATCCCTGACTTAGGGGAAGGAATAAATCTTACTTATTGTAGGATATTTAGAACAAACACATGTGATATAAAGAAAGTGCCACAAGACATGTAACCTGAATCAATGTCTATTCTTATGTTTCTAACTTTACCACCTTTCACTGTAAATAGCTCAGACAGAATAAAGGTCATCCCTGCCGCTGCCGCATTCCCTGTAAGCACAAGTAAAACAATCCATAAAGACGTCTCTCCTGGACAGATTCCAGACGTTCTTCAACTACTGACGTCTAACTTTTTGTTTGATGACTAAAGCTATTTTGGCCATAATGACATAAAACATTTCCCATGCCAAAAGCTTATATCAGCGAGGGTCTGAATGCCAAGACCCTACTAGTAAGAGGCAGAAACTGTGCCCCTGAGGCATGTGGACACGCTCCTCAGAAATACGTATGGCCTCTAGGCTACACGCAGAGACAAGGAGCTGCATCCAAGTGCTTTTCCTTCCTTGTCATCAGTGTAGATCTCAATTCCCAGAATCCCTCAGGGGTTTTCCGTTCCAGGCATTCCTTTTGTGCCAGAAAACAGCACCACCCCTATCCTCAGGTTGTGTGTGATAGTGCAACTCTGTTCCATTACCACACACAAACTGAGGGCAAGAGTGGTGTCGTTTCTGGAAGAAAGTGGCCATGTTTTTCTAATCTGGGATGCCCTCTTTGAAGTGGTTGATTAATAAAGACAACCCCAGTAAATATGTCCTAGTGGGGTATACCGATGTCAGAGACGGGGGTCCTTTGTATGGGAGACCCTTTATAACCCAGAAAAGAGAGCGGCTTATGTTTTGGTGGACTTGCACTACAAGGACAGTAACTGCTAAAGAAAGCCTGGCTTTCCGTGGCTTCCCCTGGCAAAGTCAGCTGTCTGCTGGGGGTGCTAGATATTCTGAAAGGGCCCGTCTCCAATATGATAACCCCTTAAAGTGTCACTGTCGTTTAAATTTTTTTTTCAGATTTTAAGAAACTTTGTAATTGGGTCTATTAGCCGAAAAATGCATTTTTATCATGAAAAAGCCGTTTGAAGCTCTCCCCCTTGTCTTCATGGTTCTCTATTGAGAGGGTAGGGGTTGAGGGAGTTGAGGCATCAAAACAGGACAACAAAGAGTTAATTTACAGCTACATTACCGGGCTATCTCCTCTGAGGTCAGCACTGACCTCTCCGACCTCTGAATACTGGCTTTCACCCAGGTCCCGCTGTGTAATCCTTTGTTCTCTGCTGGCGACTAATCTCCCTCCTCCCCCCCTCCCCTCTCCATAGAACAGACAGGGCCCGACTGATGTAAAAAGAGTCGAGATTTCCTGATAATAAACAGTGGATGAGAGAGAGGAGGGAGAGGGGGGGGGACCCGGGGAAAATCTTTTTGAATGCAGATAACGGCATATTTGCCTAATAAACCCAATTACAAAGTTTCCTAAAATCGCCTGGACAATTGATTTCTGCAAAAAAAAAAAAAAAAAGGATAGCTGGCTATTCCCGTGTATTGAGACTCGTAACTGAGGCTCTACGGACCCCTTCTTTGCATATTCAAATTTTGTAGGGGACACTCAATGTAGACCCTTAACCCCTTAAGGACAGAGCCTGAAATGGCCTTAATGACAGAGACAAATTTTATGAATATGACCAGTGTCACTTTATTCATTAATAACTTCGGGATGCTTTTACCTATCCGGCTGATTCTGAGATTGTTTTCTCGTGACATATTGTACTTTACATTTCTGGTAAATTGGAGTCGATAATCATAACAAATCTTTATGAAAAAAACCCAAATAATGTGAAAAAATGTGAAAAACTGCATTTTTCCAACTTTGAAACTTCTTTGCGTATACAGAAAGTGGTTATACCACATAAATTATATATTAAATAGCATTAGCAACATGTCTACTTTATGTTGGCGGCATTTATTAAACGATCTTTAATTTTTTTTAGACAATAGGAAGCTTAAAACATTAGCAGCAAATTTCCAAATTTTCAGTAAAATTTCAAAATCAGATATTTTTAGGGACCTGTTCAGGTTTAAAGTGTATTTGAGGGGCCTGTATGTTAGAAAGCCCCACAAAGCACCCCATTTCAGAAACTGCACCCCCCACACTCTGCAAAAGCATATCCATAAAGTGTTTTAACCCTTTAGGGGAGTCACAGAAATAAAAGCTAAGTGTGTAAGAAATTTGAAAATTTTAATTTTCTGTGCAGAGATTTTATTGTAATCCAATATTTTTCATAATTATAAACCTATTACCAGAGAAATGCACCCCAATAATTATTGCCCCGTTTCTGCAGTTTATAGAAATACCCCATATGTGGCCCTATTGCGCTATTTGACGCAACCACAAGCCTCAGATACAAAGGAGCGCCTAGTGAATTTCAACGCCTCCGTTATATTTGGTCATTTCTGACTGTACCACTTCAGGTTGGCAGAGGCTCTGGGGTGCCAAAACCTAAAAAACACCCCTAAAGGGACACCATTTAGAAAACTACACCCCTCAAGGAATGTAACAAGGGGTGCGGTGAGCATTTGGACCCCACAGGTGCTTCACAGATTTTCCGAACAATATGGCGTGAAAAAAGAAAAATGTATTTTTTACACTAAAACGTTGTTCTAGCCTTCAATTTTTCATTTTCTTAAAGGGATAAGAGGAAAAAAAAGACACAAAATGTGTAGCGCAGTTTCTCCCGAGTACGGAAATACCCCACATGTGGCGATAAAGTGCCAAGGGGGCGCAGGACGAGCCTCCAAAGGGAAGGAGCGCCAATTGGCTTTTGGAAGCTGAATTTCACTGGAAAGGATTTCAAGGGCCATGTCGCATTTACAGAGCCCTTGTGCTGCCAAGACACTGGAAACCCCCCACAAGTGACCCCATTCTGGAAACTACACCCCTCAAGGAATCTAACAAGGGGCACAGTGAGCATATGGACCCCACTGGTGACGGGCACAAATGTGGAACAATGTGACGTAAAAGTAAAAAATTTCATTTTTTCACTTTCATGGCACAAATGTGCCCGTCATCAAGGGGTCCATATCCTCACTGCACCCCTTGTTAGATTCCATGAGGGGTGCAGTTCCCAGAATGGGGTCACTTGTGGGGGGTTTCCAGTGTTTTGGCAGCACGAGGGCTCTGTAAATGCGACATGGCGTTCATCATCCATTCTAGCCAAATCCAACCTCCAAAATCCAAATGGCGCTCCTTCCCTTTGGAGGCTTGCCCTGCGCCCACATGGCGCTTTATGTCCACATGTGGGGTATTTACGGACTCGGGGGAAATTGCTCTACACATATTGTGTGTTTTTTTCTCTTTTAACCCCTTGTGAAAATGATAAATTCAAGGCTAAACCAACATTATAGTGTAAAAAATGTAATATTTCATTTTCACGCCACATTGTTCCACATTTATGCCCGTCACCAGTGGGGTCCATATGCTCACTACACCCCTTGTTACATTCCTTGAGGGGTGTAGTTTCCATAATGGGGTCACTTGTGGGGGGGTTCAACTGTCTTGGCAACACAGAGGCCTTTTGAATGCAACATGGCCCCTCGAAATCCATTCCATCCAAATCCAGCCTTCAAAAACGAAATGGCGCTCCTTCCCTTCGGAGGCTTACCCTGCACCCGAATGGCGCTTTATGTACACAAGTGGGGTATTTCCGTACTCAGGGGAAATTGCTCTACACATTTAGTGTTTTTTTTTTATCTTTTAGCCCCTTGTGAAAATGAAAAAATCATGACAAGATTAATGATTTAGAGTAAAAATTTTACAAAAATTACACTAAATGTTGGTCTAGCCTTGATTTTTTCCATTTCCACAAGGGGTTAAAAAAGAAAATTAACACAAAACGTGTAGGGTAGTTTCCCCTGATTACGAAAATACCCCATATGTGGGCATAATTTGCCATATGGGCACAGGGCAAGCCACCAAAGGGATAGAGCGCCATTTAGAGGCTGGAATGGAGGATGGAGGCCATGTCGCAATTACAAAGCTCCTATGCTGCCAGGACAGTAGAAACCCCCGACAAGTGACCCCATTCTGGAAACTACACCCCATAAGGAATCTAACAAGGGGTGCAGTGAGCATATGGACCCCACTGGTGACAGGCACTTACGTAGAACATGTGCCGAGAAAATAAAAAATACCATTTTTTTCATTTTCACGTCCCAAATGTGGCCGTCACCAGGGGGCCATATCCCCGCTGCCCCCCTTGTTAGATTCCTTATGGGGTGTAGTTTCCAGAATGGGGTCACTTGTGGGGGGTTTCTACTGTCCTGGCCGCACAGAGGCTTTATAATTGCATCATGACATCCTCTAATGGGAATGGCGGCCATACCTATTTAGCTGGGAAAAAGGGACAATTCTAATTTATTTGGGGGTATTAGGCCAATTATTAGTTTATAAGGTTGGAAATGACAGGTGTCCATCAAATTCAACCTGTGTTGATCCAGAGGAAGGCAAAAAACCCTCGTGAGGCAGACGACAGTAGCCTCATCACAGGGAAAAATTCCTTCCCGACTCCATAATGGCGATCAGAATAATCCCCGGACCAACGTGACCCCTGAAATAGGAATAAGGGACAGAATTTAGATAATGTAGAACCCCAATGACGTGTGGTACGCCTTGAAGCGATCCAGTATGCAGAGGCCGGGGGGATCAGGACAGGCGTCACACTGGAAAATGGCGTCCTTCCTGATCCCCCTGTTACGCCACACTCTGCACTTCTTCTGGGGTCTCCCGTTCTCCAGTGTGGGGGACGTCACCTGGAAAATGTTGTCCTGGTGCGATACGGGGTCCTTCATATCCAGAAGCGCTGGGTCCGCTCCATGGCTGCTAAATATTAGGGCGCTATTACTACTTCTGATATGTTCGGATCGTGCCGCAAGCTACAGGGCAGCGAGGGACTGGAAGAGGGGGTGCTGGTATAAAAGTTATCCCCGTACAGGTGGTGACCTTTATCCAGCAGTGGGAAGATCAGTTCCCGGACGATCTTCCCACTTGTTCCGAGGATGGGAGGGGGAGGGGGCATCTGGGGGCTGCATTCGGGTGTCCCTTCCTACATACACTCTAAGGGTACATGCACACTGCGGAATCGCGACAGATAACCCTTCGTGCATTCCGCAGTTGGCACCCGCCGGCGGACTGATGCAGGCGCACGTCTCCGTCCGTGTCATAGACTCCATTCTATGCACAGGCGGATTCCGCTCTCCGTCCAACGTGTTCATTCTTTGGATGGACGACGGAATCCGCCCGTGCATAACATGGAGTCTATGACACGGGCGGAGACGCGCCCCTGCATCAGTCCGCCGGCGGGTGCCAGCTGCGGAATGCACAAAGGGTTATCCTTCGCCATTCCGCAGTGTGCATGTACCCTAAATCTGTAAGTGAACCCTGAGGTACGCTCACACAGTTTGTAGAATTTCACACCATACCGTGATCTCTTATTGGGACGGTACTGGCGGAAAAGACGTGTCTGGGGGGCAGCGTACGCTACGCTACCCCCCAGACATGTCACTGGATGATGAGGATGAATGGAGGAAAGAAGGACCCCCCCATTCATCCTCACTGGCTGTTTCGGTGTCGGAGGCAATAATAACGTATCCCTCTGTCGCCGAAAACACCCTGGGGGCCATCTTTATACGGGGACTAGTATATGGGGTATGTAGTGGTGTAGTGTCAAACTTTATTCAATGTAGTGTGGTGTAATGTAGTGTTTTTTACGTGTTTTTTTTACAGTAAGTATAAAAAAAACCTACGCCAACAAAGGAGTTGCTGATAAATGCCGCACTTATGTGCGGCACTTATAAGCAGACCGTGGCAGTAGAATATAGAAAAAAAACACCCTACGCCAAAAAGGAGGAGTTGCTGATTAGCAGCGCACTTTCGTGCGATGCTGATCAACACTCAGCGGCGATAGGGTGCGGAAAATAGAAAAAAAAAAAATTTGGGAAAAAAAAAAAAAAAAAATTTTATATTCTGAATATCCCTGTAGCTGCTGATAAGTGTATTACACTTATCAGCCGCTAGGGGGCAGCAGAGCGCAAAATCCGGAAAATGACGAGGCTGGAGCCGAAAATAGCCGAAAGAAGACGACGAGGACCGCCGGAAAGACCCGAAGACCGAACGGAATGACGGAGGACGCCGCGAACCCAGAAGCCGCCGATCAGGAGCCCGGGACAGGTGAGTAATGTACAAATACCTGCTCTGGACCCCTCCGCTACCTAGCTGAGGGGTCCAGGGCAGGTATTTACTATTTTGTGGGACTCTGATCGCCGTGCCACCGGCCCGATCGCCGTGAACGGCCGGCCGGCCGTTCACGGCGATCGGGCCGGTGGCACGGCGATCAACATTACTTTTTACAGTAATGGCGGTCGGTGCCGTCCTCGGACAGCACCGACCACCATTTTTTTCCGGGTCATCGATGACCCGGAAAGGTTCCGATCGCCGCTATTGGCTGATCTGAATTGATCAGCCTATAGCAGCGATCGTAAGCACGGGGGGTGTTAACCACCCCCCGTGCCGAGAAGCTATGATGGCCTGCTATGATTTATAGCAGGCCATCTTCCCCGACCGCTGTGTGTGAACACGCAGCGATCGGGGAAACATCGGGCGTACATTTACGCCCTGATGCGCTAAGTACCAGGGCGCCAGGGCGTAAGTTTACGCCCGATGTCGTTAAGGGGCTAAATGAGTACTCCATTGGATTTTTTCACTGTTCTCCCTGAGTTCAGTGATTGTTGTGTTTTGTTGGTCTATCATTTCCCCAGTAGCCAGAATCCTGCTCCACACTGATGAGGGGCAAATACCCTGAAACTGCAGTCTGTGGATGGATGCCTGCCTTGGTAACCCTTGTCTTATGTCGTTATACTCGCCACAGAGTTAGACTTTGACTTCCAGGGGCCACCCTGGTGTTTCCCTATTTAGGTCCCAAAGCTCGCAATAGTGAGGACCTGAGGGACTACGTATCAGGGTGGTTTGGTGCTCTCCCCACTGGGAGGCACCCCTTGGCAACAGGCTTCCTTCTCTGGAGAGAAGAATACCTATTCCCGTGTTTTGAGACTCGCAACTCTGAGGCACCACGGACCCCTTCTTTGTATATAATATAAATTATAATTATAATTATATATATATATATATATATATATATATATATATACATATACACACACACACACACACACACACCAGTGACACTTAAAAGCCCCTAGGGCAGGGGTAGGGAACCTTGGCTCTCCAGCTGTTGCAAAACTACAACTCCCATCATGCCTGGACAGCCAGAACTAAAGCTTTGGCTGTCCAGGCATGATAGGAGTTATAGTTTTGCAATAGCTGGAGGGCCTGGGTTCCCTAACCCTGCGCTAGGGCAATGGTCTATTATCTCAAGAAGAATCCTGTAAGTAGTCGGACACATACCATTTTACCAGAGACTTGCTGCAAGGGATATCACCTTTCTATTGTTCTAGTTTGGGTTTAGACATTGCATTGAAGTCTATGCCAGAACCACGCGTTAATCCATTTCTATTCTTCTTCTATGCAATTGCAGTACTAGTGCTCATTCTTGCCCGATGCTGCAGTATTATATTATTTTCCCCACATCCCCCATACATTGCTGTAACATCTGGATGCTCTGCAGTTTGCATAGTATTACCAGGCATGGCTCTGCTTACATTTACGGCACCTGATAAAGCGTCCATTATGTATCCTCTCACATGCACTTCTATGTGACAGGAATCAATAACCCCTAATGTAATATCCTTTTCTGCTCCGGTAACCATCAGGCACAGGCGGTGACATAGGTGGCGGATCATCGTGTACTACACACGCAGGAGCACTTGAGTCAGCGGGGATGTAACAAACAAGGGCTGACCTGTTGCTGGCGGATTAACGCTTTTTATTTTTGTATATAATCAATCATAGTAAAGTTCCGGTTGTCATGGAAACAGGACATCGCTGTCACATCCATACATCCATTAATGCTCAATGTCACCACGGAAGAATTTTTAGCTGCTTACAAAGAGAGAGAGAGAAAGAAAAAAAAGTAGCGGCGAAGGAAAAGATGATGTGACCTTTAAGTTCACCTACAAGGTGCCAACTTGTGAGCCCCAAGAAGAAAAGCATGGGCGTGGTGCAAAAATATGTGACTAAGCTTTCTATGTAGAGGACTGACTCACTAGTCTGTGTCCACACCTCGCACAATGTCTCCGCACACCGGCTGACCTTTATACAAGGAAATGCTGATCTGTTCTCCTCGGAGTGGGACGGTTAATATTAAATGTGCACATATTAACCCCTCAGAGGCTGGGGTGTGAATGAGGATTGCACAGGGAGCTCGCTCTGGTTATTGCAGTGACGGCATCTTAACATTAGTAGAATGTCCGGCATGCCGAGCCTAAAAATAGTGGCGGTAACAATGATGGGGAGGGGTGTGGGGCTGGCCATAACACTGGGGACACGGCCCTCTGTATTCCTAAGAGGATATTCACAAGTGGCAGGAAATATTTTTGGAACTGTCCCTGTGATATGAGGCTGGCAGAAATCCCAGAGCTTGCCTCCAATAGGGCCCAATTCTGGTCTATAGGGCTATGTACACACTGTGTATTCTGCAGCTCAGAAATGTGTTTGTAAATGAGCCTTGGATTTTCCACCATGTTAAATGTATTTGGATTGTTTTTATGCATGGTTTTTGGCTTACAGGATGGCTTTGGAGCTTTGCGGTGCATTTACTGACATATTAGGGAAATCAGGAGGTGGTGTGCAATCATTCTGGTCTTATTACATCCAAAATATGGTCCTTTTTACATCTATAGCTGGGGAAATAAATTAGACAACAGATGTCTTTTCAGGCTTTTTATACCCCCAAAACTGTGTGCGAACATTGCCCATTTGCTTTGATCAGAACATGATCAGTTCTAACCAAGGAAAACCTGGACATGGAAGGTCCCAAAGTGGAATAACCAACCGCATTCTGCCCATGGCGCAGACATGTGTGTCAGACAAGTCACAGCTTATTGATGGCAGCAGGTCACACTGCTGTGACCAGGAGATAGCGGGGGAAAGAGCGTGACACCAATGCCCTCCATTCCCTGGCCGGCCACTAATTCCTACAATGTAGCCTCAGAGTTGCGTTGGCTGTCAGGAAGATATGGCCGGGGAGTGGATGGGGCTGCTACCACTCTCCCCCGCTATATCTCCTGATCACTGTAATGAGATCAATAACTTTTGGCATTCCTGATGACACATGAAAAGTTATTTTTCATGACAGTTTTGTTCAATTCTATGCCGGCATCCCCATTTTTCCTGCTCTGTCAATAATGAAAACAGCGTTGTTGGATCCATCACAGCCGACACCAGTGCTGCATTACTTTATCCAGCATCTCTTGTGTAATCTGAGGTGATGGCACTTTCAACTCAAGCATGACCTCAACTGGATGGGGTGCCAACCTAGTATAACAAGTCGTATTTATACCAGATGCTTGAAGCAATGCAGCATACAACGTAAGATACAATGCATCATCCCCCAACCTAATGCTGTACAGCTTTCACAAAACTACAACTCCCATCATGTCCACAGTGTGGGCGGGAGAGCAATCCTCTCCCAGCTCTGTGTCACATGATCAGTAAGGCTCCAACTTATATTGTATGTAAGTGTATGGAGCCTGAGTGATATCACTGACTCGTTCTCAGGATCGGCTCAGACCCAGACTGACACATCTCTGAGGTATCGCATCAAGTTTTTTTCTGATGACAGTGACAGTGTAACAGAATTTAAACTCACAGACTTGTAGGCAATCCTCTAACTAAACAGCCTGGATGCTTGGCTAATATATTTTACTTGTGTATGGATATATTTCTATATAGTATATAGGATATAATAGCTATGTAGCTTAGTGTACGGCATATACTGTAATAGCCTCTATGTATACAAATATGTAGATAAACACAATGGTCAGTAATGACTCCGATGATCCTTTCACAAGTCACATTTATGCTTCTGAGGTTATAGCAGCCCATTCACCCTCAGTGTAACCAATGTGAAGTACACCCAAATGTTAAAGAGGTCTTCCACCTAAACCAATCTCTGCAGAAGGAGACTGAAAGATGTGGTTATACTCCTGCCAAACCACAGGCCTGTAGTTAAAGGGGTTATCCAGTGCTCCAAAAACATGGCCACTTTCTTTCAGAGACAACATGACTCGTGTCTCCAGTTCAGGTGCGGTTTGCAATTAGGCTCCATTCACTTCAATGGAACTAAGCAGCAAAACCTACACGCAACCTGGAGACAAGAGGGGGACTGTCTCTGGAAGAAAGTGGCCATGTTTTTGTAGCACTGGATAACCCCTTTAGGGTACAAACACACACGGCATATACGCTGCGTATTTACTGCTGCGATACGCAGCAGATACGCAGCAGATTAGATCTAAATAACTGAACACAGCATAAAATCTGCACCACCGAATCTGCTGCATATCTGCTGCGTATCTGCTGTGTGTGTTTGTACCCTTAGGGTACAAACCCACTTGCCGGATCTGCAGCGAGTCTCCATGCTGCGTTTTTGCAGGGAGACTCGCTGCAGATCCCGGCCCTATACTTTCATTAGCAGAGAAACTCGCAGCAGGGATGTACATCCCTGCTGCGATTTTGTCTGCAGCCCTCCCCATTAACCCCCTAGCCGCCAGACATTATACATTACCGGGTCCCTGTTCCCGCTTGCTTCGGGGCTCCCGGTGTCTTCACGGCCCGCCCGGCCAATCAGTGCGCTGCGGCAGGGCAGCGCACTGATTGGCCGGGCAGAACGTGCCGGGAGCCGCTGAAGCAAACAGGAACGGGGACCTGGTAATGTATATCCTGCCCGCCTCCCCTGCAGCCCCGATCGCCCCGGCCGCATGATCGCCCCCCGCACCCCCCGGCCGTGGGATCGCACCCCCCGGCCGCGGGATCGCCCCCCGCACCCCCCCTGCAGCCCCGATCGCCCCCGGCCGCATGATCGCCCCCCACAACCCCCGGCCGCACGATCGCCCCCCGCACCCCCCGGGGGGACCGGGGGGTGCGGGGGGCATCCCGCGGCCGGGGGGTGCGATCCCGCGGCCGGGGGGGTGCGGTGGGCGATCCCGCGGCCGGGGTGTGCGATCCCACGGCCGGGGGGTGCGGGGGGCGATCATGCGGCCGGGGAGATGGGGGCTGCAGGGGAGGCGGGCAGGATATACATTACCAGGTTACCGCTCCTGCTTGCTTCGGCGGCTCCCGGCACGTTCTGCCCGGCCAATCAGTGCGCTGCCCTGCCGGGAGCCCCGAAGACACCGGGAGTCCCGAAGCAAGCGGGAACGGGGACCTGGTAATGTATAATGTCCGGCGGCCGGGGGGTTAATGGGGAGGGCTGCAGACAAAATCGCAGCAGGGATGTACATCCCTGCTGCGAGTTTCTCTGCTAATGAAAGTATAGGGCCGGGATCTGCAGCGAGTCTCGCTGCAAAAACACAGCAAGGAGACTCGCTGCAGATCCGGCAAGTGGGTTTGAACCCCAAAGGGGTTATCCAGTGCTACAAGAACATGGCCACTTTCCCCCTACTCTTGTCTCCAGATTGGATGGGGTTTGAAATTCCGTTCCATTGAAGTAAATGGAGCTTAATTGCAAACCGCACCTAAACTGGAGACAACAGTAGGGGGAAAAGTGGCCATGTTTTTGTAGCGCTGGATAAACTCTTTAAAGTATCTGTGTCTGATCATCATCATACATGCGACTGGGGTTGTTCTGCAGCAAGGATGTGGATTTCTGCATCAAACCTATAATGTGTAAATATACAGATACTCCTAATCTGAAATAGGCCGGTTATTTGGAACGTACTACCTGCCAACAATCATACCAACCAGCTCAGTTTTGTGGCAACATGTCATCATGCAGGCCGGCCTGGAAAACCCCCTTTAAGCTTTGGTATTACTCAGATTTTTCTTGAAATGACCAGAGCTATGAAAGCCTACATTACTCATTACTATAATGCAAAATATAAAGCTTCTTTTAGGAGTTATAAACTATTAACTGCCAGAGAGCCACTACTGATAGCCACCACCACTACTGATAGCCACCACCTCCAAAGATAAAGGTGCCATTCAGGAAAAGGTCAGTGGCACTGTAGACACTGCTGTGTCAGTACAGTAGCACAGAGCTTTAACTGTGTCTGAGCTCACTGCTTCGTAATGAATTATAATGCAGTGAGATTGGTCCATACCATACAGCTCATGCACGGACCGTATATACGGAGTATTGAAATGTGGAAAGTGCTGCGCCGATTGGCTGATTGGACCAACAGAAGCCTCACACACTGTGTGTGTGATCGGTGCAGCTTTCCCCTCACTGAAAGGGGTAACAGAGCCAATGTCCACATGTGTTATGGTAGTACCTCAATGAACTGCTGAGTCATGATAAGCGTGGAGGAGCAGCCCCATCTCTAGCTAGGAGGCTAAACTACAACTCCCATCACTTTAACTCAGATATCCCAGCCTTCATGGCCAGGCATGATGGGAGTTGTAGTTTTGCAACGCTGAGACTGGTGAGTGGTCAGTGTTTATCAACCAAAAAAAAAAAAAAAACTTTTATTAGGGTTCAGTAATTTAAAAGAAATCTGCTGTGGATCCGGTAAGTGTGAACGTACCCTTAGGGTACAAACACACACGACGTATACGCAGCAGATTAGATCTAAATAACTGAACACAGCATCAAATCTGCTGCAGACCTGCTGCATGTACGGTGTGTGTGTTTGTACCCTTAAAAAGTTTAATCACCCTTTAAAAAGTACAAAAAAAAAAAAATACTGTAAGTAGCCACGCCCTTGTTGCCCCCGGCAACCAATCACATCACAGCTTTCACTTCAGCTCCTGCTCTTCATAAATGAAAGCCGCTCTCTGATTGGTTGCTAGGGGCAACACAGCCGAGCCTCCTTTGTAGAAAGTTTCCCCATTGGGTTATAAGGTCACGTGATGACGGGGTCTTGTGAAATAGGAGGAAAAATATTTAAAAATAGACAAAAAACATGGAATTCTCTATAACGCTGGGTAATAGGCACAGGGCACGCTGGGAGTTGTAGTGCGGAGCAGTGACAGGTCTCCTGCGGCCGTGGTGACAGTCAGCACCTCAGTGGCTGGAGAGCAGCTGCCGGTGGCAGCGCAGTCCCCTCTGCGGTCCGCACTCAGTCACGTCACCGCACACGTGCCACTACCGGAGTCACTGCCGTGCACGCCGCGGCCTACCCTGTTCCTGTCACATCTGCGGCCTGGGAAACCCCGGCTACTGAGCGCTTACACCGGTCACACACGCTGCCATACGCCGCGACTACACGAGCTACAGCCCGGCCACGTCCGTGCTCTGCCCTCCCCCCCGGCTCCAGCGGCCGCTTACCTGCTACGCCTCCGTGGGCTGCTCGGGTTAGACGCGATGCCGGGGGCGCGCCTGCGACTTCTCACCGCCACCACAACAACAACAACGGCCAGCTCCGCCGAACGCACTCCACTTCCGGGAACTCGCCGTCACCGCCGACGTCACTGCTACGTCACCAGGCCCCGCCCCCTTGCGTTATCCATTCATTCGAAAGCCAGCTGTGACGTCATGGAGCGGGAAGGGTCACGTGTTGGTGCCAGAACAGAAGCGCTCAGCAAAAAAGCGGCTTCACCTCACTGGTCTCTACAGTCCCCGGATGATATCATTGTTACCTACTACACGACTGATTACATTTTGTACACAAGAAGCTGATTGGTTGTCATGGGCAACAGAGCCAATAGAGTATCTTCAACCAATCAGGATCCACCTTTCATGTGTTTCTGGCTCTTTGGAAGATGAAAGCCGTGGCCTGATTGGTTGCCATAGACAACTGCCCTACCTTATATCTATAACCCACCTGTCTCCACCTGCTGGTGCCTTCTGCCAATAAAATTACTATTAATAAAATTTATTTATAAATTGTACGGGATTTTGTCACACTAGGGATCAGCGGGCCCGACTCCAGTGCTGAAGGCCGGGACGGTGCCCTGGAAATAGACCAGCGCTGTCAAAAAGGACCGTGGCACCGTCATCCTTGTGCTGACGCCAGACTATTGATGTAAGATGGTACACTATAAAGTCTTTCTGCCCATTCTTGCTTGCCTGAGCATTGTTGTATTCTTGCATAAGTAGCAAAGGTGTGTTTCTGCTATTCCCGTTTATCCTGACCTGTTTTTTGGATTACTCTTCCTGCCTGACCCCTGTCTGTATTCCCTGTCTCTCACATTGCTGGCTCAGAATGTCTGGCCTGTCTTGAAGGCGCTTACCCTGATCCTTCACCTGTCCGACTACGATTCCTGACTTATCCCTGGGAATGCGCTGTCTCTGGAGCTGATGGCCCAGCCTGCTGACCATGTATACATGCCTGTTCCCTGGTGAAGACCTAAAGGACATATATATATATATATATATATATATATATATATACCAAGCAACACATGGTCACTCAAAGTGCTAGTGCAACATCCTAACCAAAACGTATTATAATACCATACCACCTCATCTTGTGCAAAATTTATCCATAATAAGAGTATAATAATAATAAAACCAATAATTATTACATACCCCATATATATTCTGCATTTATTCATAACCTTTCATAGATCTATTATCCATGAATGAATTTCATGGTTGGATCATCAAATGAACCAAGTCCAACGTTGAAGAACCCGTATTAAAATATTTTCATCCCTGTACATCAGAGCAAATAACCCTGCTGAGCATCACTTATTAGCATCCAATAGGCCCAAATCTCATATCCCACCTGTGGCGTCCCCCCCCTGATATTAAAGGGGTTATCCAGCGCTACAAAAACATGGCCACTTTCTTCCGATTTATTCTCCTGCTCTTGGCCACGACCAACATCTTTTTATGGCCACTTGACGGGTCTTTCTTCGGACGTCCGTCATTTTTTCCACAATTTCACAAATAACGGACAATGTTTTGAAATAACGAATAATGTTATTTGGGCGCGAAATGGCGGACGTCCAACAAATGGCCAAAAAAGGACGTTGTGTGGTCATGGCTTTAAAGTGTAACTATCATTTTAAAAAACCTTTGATATGTCATAGCAACATGTCAGAAGTTCAGTTGGGGTCAGTCTGGGTGATAGATTGAAGGGGTGGACATGCTCAGCACACTGTCCCTTTATCTCTGCTATAAGGGTGGGTTCACACTACGGAATCCGTGCGGATAAGCTCCAACGGATTCCATTGCTCGTTCCAGTTCGCGGTGGTGTGCCTCCACATCAATTCTTTCAGCGGACAGCGGAATCGGAGTCAGCCCGACCATAGAATGGTGTGTATGGAGCCGGTGGAGAGGCGCACCACGGCGAGCAGTTACGAGCGACGGAATCTCGACAGGAGCCTCACATGCAACATGCAACAATCAGGCATCCCTGCTGAACTTAGCCAGGAGCCTGGCTCTGCCAGGTTCCCTGTCTGAGACAGACCATCTGTGGTGTAAGGACACACATATGGAGAAAGCAGAGACTTTCTTTCCTAAAGTGACTCTTATACCCAAGATGCAGTGCTAAACACTAAAAGGAGGAAAAGTCAGAGAATACCTCAACCCACGCCATGAACATATCTACACATTGCAGGAAAGTATTCTAGATTAAGGAACTGATCTGGTTAGAGCAAAGCAGCCATAGTCAAGGCCTTTGTACTCTATATCGCAGCGCAGGTGACACCGGGACATGCTCGGACACTTTGCGCAACTCAGGTAACCAAGACTGGGGCTTGTATCACCCATGTAGGACAGGTACCCCGACACTACAGGGCATAAGGTGGTTATATCGACAAAGGTCGAAACACGGGCACAAGTATTCTTCTTCTTTCAAGTATTTCTTCTTCAAGTATCTCTTCTACTTAAGTTCCGGCAAAGCACACTACTAAATTGGGTTGAGACTCTCCAGACAAACTCCTCTCTACTCTTCTGAACTGTCTGCTCTACTCAACCAAACTAGCACTACTGTTCCACCTCAGCACTTCAGCAACTCTCAGTACAGATCTAGTGAAAGCAAGTCTGTATCTTTCATGTATTGCTCTATAATAGTGGCCCAATCAGGTGAGCCTTGATTTTACTAACCAAAAGTGAATTACCCCCCGCTGAACTGTACCCCCTGCTGAATTCTACACGGTACCTACAGCATTAAGTACTTTCGAGTATACTCAAACAACTATCTCTATTGACTTCATTAAGGGTACAAACACACACGGCATACACGCTGCGTATTTACTGCTACGATACGCAGCAGATTAGATCTAAATAACTGAACACAGTATCAAATCTGCTGCGTATCTGCTGTGTGTGTTTGTACCCTAAAGGGGTAGTGCGGCGCTAAACAATTAGTCACTAAATAACACACATTACGAAGTTATACAACTTTGTAATGTATGTTATGTTAGTGAATGGCCCCCTTCCCCGTGTTCCCTCCCCCACCCACGCTAGACCTGGAAGTGTAGTGCTCTATACTCACCTGATCCTTGTCGACCCCGTCCTCCATCTTGTGACAATGATGTCATCTTCGTGCGGGCGGCCGAACCGCTCCGACCATCCCTCGTGCCGGCCGCCCTCTGCCGCGTCATCGGCTGCTCAGCCGCGATTGGCTGAGCATAACTGTACATAACTGTGCTCAGCCAATCCACGTTTCCGGTCTCCTACTGCGTTCTGCATGCTTCCTCATTTCCTGGATCGTTGCTAGAAGGGCGGGAAAGTCCTCCTAACGGCTTTACCGGACACAGGATTACTCTGCAAACTGCACGGGAACAGCACCGAAGATGAAGGTAAGAAACGTATCCTCATCCTCAGTGTCCTGGGCACTATAGGGGGATAGGAGCAGGTTAGACAAATCTAGTTCCCCTGTAGTATTACTCACAACAATTGACAGGTTTAGTGAATAACACTGATTGGGTACTCCCATTCCAACTAATGGACCCTAACATAGATAAACTTGTAGGATTTATCAGGTTAAAGATTTTGCACATTTTCATTTATCAATGATTTAGCATTTAGCAAACTTTCCTCCTTCTCCTGATATCCTGCTATTTCCCTCCCATTGTTGACAGCTCATTGTCTAGGTTACCGACCAATACTCTGCTCTAAAAGCAGTGGTCTGGCTATAGCTATAGTATGCATATTTACATATAGTATACATTGTACATACACTATGGGGGGAATATATCATCCCTTCACGTATGTCTTTTGTAGTATAACTATTCCTCCCTTTATCACTATACATCTACATTATAGCTATATATACATCAGCCAGACCACTGCTTTTAGAGCAGAGTGGTGGTTGGTAAAGACCAGCATATCAGGAGAAGGAGGCAAGTTTGCTAAGAGAAGGTATGTCTCTTACTTTCATCTTTGGCACTGGTCCTGTGCACTTTGTATTTTAATATTGTGTCTAGTAAGGTTGTTTGGCTACCACCCCCAGAGCACCAATCCACTCCCCCCCCCCCCTCCTTTGATTTTCACTAGGGGGGTGGATCAGTCCTCTGGGGGTGGTAGCCCTGCCCCCCATTGCTCCAAACAGCCATGCTAGACGCAGAATTACTCTACAATCTGCACAGGAACGGCGCCGGGGATGAAGGTAAGAGACATACCTTCCTCCTCTGCGCTCCCTGCACAAAAAGGACTAATCTAGCCTGCCGATGGTTTCCCTTTAAAGGGAACCAATCACGTTAAATATGGCTATTAAGCTTGGGAAATGTGCTGATAAATCACTCAGCACACTTCCCATACATGTCCCTATATCCTTCGTCCCTGCAAAGTAAAACTTGTCAACTCACTTTTACAAATTTGTGTGCTGTATGTTAATGACCCCAAGTAGTCATCTGGGTGTAGGGCTGTTGGTGGGTAGTCACCCTCCCCTGGGTGGTTCGGCAATGTAATCACGCCCCTCTGGGCGGGAGGGGCATTATTCAAACTCCAGTGAAGCTGTGATGTCATCCAGAGGCGTGCCATAGCGCAGAGCGGCACGCCGACATTCACATCACGCTGCACATGTGCAGTACAGGGAGGCCGTTCTGTGCTGTAGATAGCATGATGAGAACGTCGACATGCCGATGTGCGCTATGGCACGCCTCTCGATGACGTCACAAGACTGAGATTTCGCCTCTTCTCAAATCCATTCCTGGCTTTGGCTTCCAAAATCTGTCTGTGTAAACGCACCCTTAACTGTTACCATTTAGTAGCTGTTGGTGTGCTGACATGTACCATGTACAGATATTTGGTTGCAATTGGTGTATATAAAGCCAGGATTGGATCTAAAAAGAGGAGAAAACTCAGTCTTTTCTTTTATGACCCATTCTTTATTTATAGTCAGTTTCTAGCTTTGGCTTCAATAATTGCAATGGAAAATCTGTCTGTGTAAACACACCCTAACTTATTATTATTTCTTATTACATTTGATGTACGTTGCTAAAAGATACCTAATTTCCAGCCACTTGGTGGTTTTAAAGGGGTACTCCGGCCCAGCCGTATTTTTCAGATATGGCCGGGGGTGGTTATGAACGGCGGAGGTCACTAACCTCCCCGGTTCCAGCGCCGGGTCCCAGATCGCGGCGCCCCGTACACCGGTTCCGCGCCTGCTTCCTGGTCAGAGCTGGACGAGATGTGACATCTCCAGGCAGCTCAACCATTCAGCGGACGAGCTGCCTGGGGACGTCACGTCTCGTGCGGCAGCTCAGACCAAGAAGCGGCCGCGGGACTGGAATACGGGGCGCCGCAACCCGGCGCTGGAACCGGGAAGGTTAGTGACCTCTGCCGTCCATAACCACCCCCTTCCCGCCCATATCTGAAAAATACAGCCGGGCCGGAGTGGTTCAGCAATTTTTTAAAAATTTTTCTTTTTTTTTTTTTTCAAATCAACTGATGCCAGAGATGTGTAATTTACTTTTATAAAAAAAAAAACTCCAGTCTTCCAGTACTTATCAGCTGCTGTATGCCGTACAGCAAGTGGTGTATTCTTTCCAGTCTGAAGAACAGGAGAGATTTTCTATGGGGATTTGCTACTGCTCTGGACAGTTCCTGACATGATCCCAGGTGGCAGCAGAGAGCAGTGACTGGAATGTCAGACTGGAAAGAAGACACCACTTCCTGCAGGACATACAGCAGCTGATAAGTACTGGAAGACTGGAGAGTTTTTTTTTTAAATAGAAGTAAATAACAAATCTCTGCTACTTGCTGGGACTAGTTGATTTGAAAGAATTTTTTTTTTTTTTTTGTGGTGAACTACCCCTTTAAACCGCTGTGGCTGACGGCGTGCTATAAGTGTTCAGTACTGATAGTGGTAACAGTGTGAATACTTACATAGCAGAGCAGTGGTCCTATATCTGTGGCTATCCAGCTGCTACACAACTACTACTCTCAGCATATCCTACCAGCTGCAGAACTATAACTCCCAGAATGTCCTGACAGCTGCTAAACCCAGAATGCCCTAGCACAGGGGCAGAGAACCTTGGCTCTCCAAAACTACAACTCCCATCATGCTTGAATGATAAAAGCTTTAGCTTTGGCTGTCCAAGCATGATGGGAGTTGTAGTTTTGCAACAGCTGGAGAGCCAAGGTTCCCTACCCCTGCTCTAGCAAGTGCAATGGCACTACTACAACTCCCAGAATGCCCTGACAGCTGGAATATGGGTATCACAGTAGCGTCACAGTTGAAACGCCACAGAATTAATAGCCCCGCCCTCTTTCCCACCACACAACCAATGACGTGCCGTTCCCTCTCCGGGAGGCGGGGCAGGGGCGTGTCGTACGTTCCCACGTTCCAATGACGTCATCAGGACGCAGCACCCGGAAGTGGAGAGAGAGGAGTCTGCGCCGTTGTGCCGTGAAGCGCCGGTGTTTACGTTCCCCTCGTGCAGCAGGTGATGCAGGTGTGAACGTTGTCTGCGTCTTTTCCCAGTGCCGCATTGTGGTGTGTACAGTTCCCATACTAGTTGCCTATTTGTCATTTTGTATGAAAAAGTCCTAGAGAGGGCGCAGGTTTGTCTCAGACGTGCGACATATGCTTGGAGACCTATCTGTCACCAGTACATGAGGCTATGTGTATGTGCTGTGCTGTAGGTAGAGAGAAATCAGGGTGATGTGTATGTTTCTATTGGGGTAGGTGTTAGAGTCTTCATAGAGCTCCATTATATAGGATAGGATCTGTAACATCACATGACGCCTCCTCAGGGTCAGCCTTGTAGATTCCAGGAGCAAGAGAGCGCCGTCCTGTCTGCGCCTAATTCCCCGCTGCTTCTGCTATTAGGCTCCGTTCACATGGAGTAAATCTGGCGGAATTTCTCGGCGGAGAATCCCACCGGCCTGCGTGTCATAATGACAGTCTATGGGAGCTCGCGCGCCTCCGCTCCGCGCTGAAGAATGAACCAGACAGTTTTACTCCGTGTAAATAGAGCCTAATGGTGGTTTTACACGGAGCGATAATTCGCACGATTAACGATGAACGATGTTTTTTTCATATTGATCAGCATTTACACGGAACGATACATCGTACGGAAAAATCGTTTTGCCATCGCTTAAGCCTATCTCACACATAGGGGAAATCGGTGAAAGACTGTTTACATGGAACGATCTGTGAATTTTTTGCGAACGATCAACGAGGATTTGAGAAGTTGTTGAAAGATCAAAATGAACGATTTCTCGCTCGTCGCTTGATCGTTCGCTTCGTTTACACGTACGATTATCGTTCGAATTTGACCGTTATCGCGCAAATTCGAACGATAAATCGTTCCGTGTAAAACCACCATAAGGGCCCCATTACACAGGACGATTATCGTGCGAAAAATCGTTAAATGGTTCGAATTTAAGTTTAATTAGTTGCAGGCAACGATCGAAAAATCGTTCATGTGTCGTTGATCGTTGATTTAGATCTGAACCTAAAATTATCGCCAATTGTTCGCTGTAATCCCACATTCGTTCGCTCAGGTTCCGCATTTGTTCACTAACTGTTCAGTGTAATGCTGCGTTCACACGGAACGATTATCTTGCGAATTTGCACGATAACGATCGAGTTCGAACGATAATCATACGTGTAAACGCAGCGAACGATTGTTATAAAAAAATTGTTACTTCGAAATCGTTAATTGTACGATCGGGCGAATTATCGTTCCATGTAAACGCAGCATAAGGGCCAGTTCACACTGAGTAAACACGGCGTAATTCCGTGGCGGACCTCTCTGCCACGGAATCCTGCCGTGCTCAGTGTGCTGCTGTAAGTGAATGAGAGGGAGCGCTCCTCTGCTGCCGCCGCTCTCCGCTCAGAGAACTAACATGTTACTTCTTTAAGAGGGGAGGAGACGGAGCGGAGGAGCGCGCCCTCTCATTCACATACAGCAGCACACTGAGCACGGTGGGATTCTGTGGCAGAGAGGTCCGCCACAGAATTCCGCCACGTTTACTCAGTGTGAACTGGCCCTAATTTGACATTGTTCATTGTTTTCCTGGGATCAGAAGGGATAAACGATCTTAGTAACTCTGTGTAAAATCGTGAACGATTTCAGGTTAACGATAAACAATCTAATTTATGATCGTTTATCGTTAATCATCACTCAGTGTAATAGGACCCTTACACACGCCGACATCAGGCGGGGGAGGGGGGGGGGGGTGGCCCAGATGATCTTTAGATGACCCATAGAAGACAGTGGCAGTCTGCAGCCACTGCTCCTATTACACGAGGTGACGGCCAGCAGACCGTCCCTATCGATATCGTGATTATAGGTCATGCTTTAGGATGCGTTTACACAGAGATTTATCCGACAGATTTTTTTTAACCAAAGTCAGGAATGGATCTGAGAAGAGGAAAAATCTCAGTCTTTCCTTTATGACCTGTTCTCTGTTTATAGTCTGTTCCTGGCTTTGGCTTCAAAAACCTGTCAGATAAATCTGTGTGTGTAAATACACCGTAAAATCTATAACCAGCCAACATTGTGCATGCCGGCTCTATGACCTATCGCACACCATTTGGTGTAATAGGACCCTAAGAGCTAACAGCATCCTTATCACTAGTAACTTTACCCGGGTACCAACAGGTTGTGTTCTCACATTTGCAATGTAGACAGCAATGTTTCCAACCTTGTAGCTGTCATCTCCGCTCCTGCAGTGCACAGGAATAGGAATACAGTAGTGTCCTGACCAGAGGAGAATATTATAATGTACAAGATCTTCATGGGAATGTATAATGCTCAGGGTTCCGGATCCTCTTGTAGATAGTATTGATTGTCTCAGAACATTGGTTTGACTGGGAGTCGCTGCCACATCTCTCCCTATACACACAGAAGTGATGGAGAGCTGTCACCTTGATTGTATACCATGTTACCAACCCATGCCAATGCTGCAAGCAGACAGGTTCTCTTTCTGGCATTCACTATGACTAAAACACAATGGAAACGTAAAATGAGAGTTTTATGGTGTTTTTGCGCCAACTGATTATTAAAACCAAAGCCAGAAATGGATTTGACAGTAGGAGAGATCTCAGTCTTTCCTTTATGACCTGTTCTCTGTTTTTAGTCTGTTCCTGGCTTTGGCCTGAATAATCTGTCAGATAAATCTGTCTGTGTGAACGCACCCTTGGTCTATTGTCAGTTGATTAATTGTCCATCTATAATAGGTAAATCTTGATGTAGTTGCCTTCTACATATATTTATACCTGTATTCCCCGGCCTGTAACTCTCCAGCTGTTGTAAGACTACAACTCCCAACATGTCAGTGCAGTAGCTGGACAGCCGTGTGACGAGTTTATTGATTTGTAGCGTGCGTGGTAATAATATGCTGTGTATATTTTCTCCCGCAGGCTGATGAAATGTAGACGTCTTTCAGCGCCTCATGCTCATGGTTTGGCTACCTTTTGATTGAAGATATTTTGAGGTATGGTTACGTCCATTTTCTAGATCTAGCCTGTATCTGTATAGTGTGACAATTGTGGTCTTTATGTTACACACTTTAGGTAAAGGGGACCTTGTACTGCATGTTGGGAGGTCCGTTACTTTTGGTCTTCAGTTATGGGCAGTATACGGAGTCCTAAATGGAATCCTTCAGCTGCAGTTCATGTTCCAAACTTCTGACAGTGTTAGATAGCTGTTAGGACAAGGAAACACCGGGTAAAAGCAGTTTTCTACTATATATATATATATATATATATATATATATATATATATATATATATATATATATATATATATATTTATTAGTGTGTCTCCCTGATCTAATAGTGTCAGCAATTTGGAACGTGAATTGCAGCTGACAGATTCACTTTTAAAGGCTGTGAGCCAATGCACACAACCATGGATGCCCTGGTCTATGTATTTGCTCAGTCTGGCCTTCATAGGCTAGGACACTCCATTTAAAGTCTATGGAACTGATGGAGATAGATGAGTACAGTCCTGCTGTCAGAGTTTGATCAGTTGGACCACCAGCATATACTCCTTTATCCTATGACGAGGTGATGAATACCATCTGCTAATATGGGATAACTAGTTGAGAGTTTACATTAAGTGTGCAAATTACGTGCAGAGTTATTAGCAATACAATCTTTAATGCTGGTGCCTCTCTGGTTAGATCATACATCCTGGGTCTCCAAACTTCGGTCCTCCAGCTGTTGCAAAACTACAATTCCCATCATGCAGCTAAAGCTTTGGATTTGGCTGTCTAGGCATGATGGGAAATGTAGTATTGCAACAGCTGAAGGCCATGTCATATATTGTGGAAAAAGTTTCATCATTCCCTAGTGAAAGCTTCATATGCATTTGTATTCATTCTGCTTATCTCTCCATAGTGTAAACAAGATGAATCGCCCCAAGGCAACTGCTGTGCGTCGGCCCAGTGCTGCCGGGAAATCCTCAGGTATTTCAGTGTGCTTTTTATAAAAGAGCTTGTCAAGAGTGTCAGGATTCTGTATTTTACTTTTAGATATGGAGCCAGGCTAGAGGTTTACTTCCCACAGTTTTTTTTCTTTCATAGGCTTGTGTAGCTCATTTGTAGTATGAATTATTGCCAAGTATACTGTGCATTGAAAAGGAGTCCGTCACAAAGACAAAGCAGTAAGGAAGTGGCAAGTGCTAAAAGAATCAGACCCCTCTACTCCATGACTGCTTAGAAATAACATTCTCCCTGCTTCATGGTGGTCTTGAGACCCCCACTTATATAGGCCCTAGTTTCACCCCTGACACATGTATCATTATGGGCCTCTGGCATATGCCCTTTTCCAGGGTATACTCCAGGCAGAATCCCCTGATGGGCGGGCAGTCGATAGGGTTGAGGGTGTGTGGCAAGGTGGGGAGAGGGCATGGCTCCAGAGCAGGTGTAGGTCCTACTGGCTTTACTAAGAGGCATGCACCTCTTAGTAAATCTGACTGAGTTTTATTTAAAGCAATCTTTATACAGATGGGGTTTCAGATAGTAAATTTGAAAGCATAAATGTTTGCATTGGTTTATTTGCAGGTCATCCACCTCCGGGGGATTTCATTGCTCTAGGCTCCAAGGGGCAAGCCACTGAATCCAAAGCCCCCACCAATCTTCTAAAGCCAGCTGCTTCTGGATTGACCTCGGAAAGGAAGCGCGAGGCCCCCTCTGCTCTAGCCAGTACTTCAGCGCTGACCGGACTCACAAAACGCCCTAAACTCTCCTCCACTCCCCCTTTGAGTGCATTGGGACGATTGGCTGAAGCTGCAGTCGCTGAGAAGAGGGCCATCTCCCCATCCATCAAAGAGCCGTCCGTCATCCCTATTGAAGGTGGTTATCCCCATTTACTGTAGAAGGTGCATGGTGCAGGACAACAGGCAGCTTATTATTTGCACTGTATGATAAATTTACCCATTTTTTGACACACCCATGTTTTGTGGCAACTATTGATTAAACTTGCGTTGTGCGAGATTTTTATAAAAAGGTTGCATATAAGAAATGAGGCTAAAAAACCGAATGTACATAAACCACATGCCTCTTATAGTGAAGAGAAGCATCTTTGGCGGAGGAGGTGCAAACTGGCATTCAAGTCTTGATAAACACCATTATATTTTTAACAGCCCCCTATGTAGATTTGCTGGTAATCTACGTAGGAAACCTGGAGGTTCTTAGGTGTTAATAGTAAAGTATCATTGTTTTTTTTTTTTTTTAGTTGCTCCAGCATCATTGCTGGATGACATTGAAGCTTCAGAGCAGGACGGCAATGATGACAGAATTGAAGGGGTGCTCTGCGGAGCGGTAAAGCAGTTAAAGATGAACCGTGCCAAGCCCGACCCAACATTGTACCTGAGTCTGATGTTCTTGGCAAAAATAAAACCAAACATATTTGCAACTGAAGGTGTCATTGAGGTAAGAATTTTTGTGTGTCCTTTTTGTTTGTTAAAGGGTTTTCCTTCAAATCAACTGGTGGCAGATATTTGTAATTTACTTCTATTCCAAAATCGCCAGTCTTCCAGTACATATCAGCTTCTGTATGTCCTGCAGGAAGTGGTATATTCTCTCCAGTCTGACACAGTGCTCTCTGCTGCCACCTCTGTCCATGTCAGGAACTGTCCAACGCAGTAGCAAACCCCCTAGAAAACCTCTCCTGCTCTGGAAATGAAAATTATCACTTCCTGCAGGACATACAGCAGCTGGTAAGTACTGGAAGACTTCAGATGGTTTAATAGAAGTAGATTACTAATCTCTTGCACTTTCTGCCACCAGTTGATTTGAAAGATTTTTTTTTTTCTTTTTGGTGAACTACCTCTTTAAGCAAGTTTCCTGTCATTCCACTGATCACAATAGTGAAGGGAATAGTAGCTGTATATAGGGGTGATTGTTATGGATTTTCGATAAGCTGTCTTTATACTTGAAATGATTCCTGTAATCATAACTTCCAGGCCTTGTGTAGTCTGCTGCGGAGAGATGCCTCAATAAATTTTAAAGCCAAAGGAAACAGCCTGGTGTCTGTGCTAGCCTGCAACCTCCTTATGGCGGCCTATGAAGAAGATGAAAACTGGCCAGAGATTTTTGTGAAGGTAAGAGTGCTACACTTTACAATACGGAGGTTATTCATTCATGTAGGACTGTGAACAGAAATAGCTGCATATGTGACAACAGTTGTCCAGGGTTATTCCCCATCCTCCTACCTCAAGCAGGCGGACGTTGCCAGTCTATTCATTGATTATGAGAGCTGGGAGATAACCAAATGCTATGCTTGGCTATCTTTGCAGCTCCCATAGAGAATATATGGAGCGACAGCGCACATGTGTGTTCCACTGCTCCAGTCTTATGGGAGCTTTGGGTCCCTGCTCTCAACATTGCTGAGGATCCCAGCAGTCACAGCCCCTGCGATCACATAGTTATCCCCTATCCTGAGAATAATTGATACCTTGTAATGCGGCAAGTTATGTGCTGGTGGAGGAAAACTGAGAGTAAAAAGCTTTGATGTGACCAGTTCTCTGAAAGGGGTATTGCTAACATTGCCATAAACGTCTGATAGATGGGGGTCCTACCGATCTGTAAAATTAATCCCCCCTGACCCTGTCCAGCCTGGTTGCATTGGCCAGGATTAGAAGCATGGACTGTTTTATGCAGTTAATACTTCCAACACTGAATATCCATGGTGCGCCACATATTGCCACCTTGTGTGTTCAGTGCATCTCATGGCCCCTTTACATTTTTCAGGTTTATATAGAAGACTCTTTGGGAGAGAGGATTTGGGTTGACAGCCCTCACTGTAAAACCTTTGTGGACAACATCCAGACTGCGTTCTGTACAAAAATGCCCCCAAAGAACATGGCATTACAAGGAGAAGCTGGTCGAATAGCCGGGGACCTGAGTGCTGGTAAGGATTGTATAATTCATTCACTATCTGACATCTTTCCTTTCTATGATAAATTCAAAAGGTGTAAAAAGCTACGGATCAATAAAAGCTGAATCTTGCACTTTCAGGCAACAGTCCTCACCCGTCTATGGCGGAGGAGGAGGACAGTCAAACAGAACTGCTCATTGCTGAAGAAAAAATGAGCCCCGAGCAGGAAGGCCAACTAATGCCGCGGTATGTGATCCCCCTGTCCCAAGCAACACTCCAAAATACCCAATGAGGCAGCGCATGGAGTCCAGGCAAAGCTTATTGTTTGCATTTTGACCTGTAGGATTTAGCTGCAGAACTTACATTGTCCAAAGTAAACTTTTGTGTGTTTTTTTTCCCTGTATATAAAAGTATGAAAATTATTGGTGATGGCAAGAAAGATTCTTGTTGCAGATATCCTTATCTAATCATTTTTTTAGTTGACTGCTGATTTTTTTTTTTTTGCACTTCTGATTGATCCCTAGGTATGAAGAGCTGGCAGAAGGTGTGGAGGAGTATGTCCTAGATATGCTGAGAGATCAGCTCAATCGGCGGCAACCCATGGACAATGTCTCCAGAAATCTCCTGCGGTTGCTTACTGCTACCTGTGGGTATAAAGAAGTGCGACTCATGGCTGTGCAGAGGCTGGAGATGTGGCTGCAGAACCCAAAGGTATGTCCTCTTTATTGTATCATAGTTGAGTAGAACCATTTACCGGCGTATAAGACGACTTTTTAGAAGTCTTATCTTCTTAGAAGTCGGGGGTCATCTTAAATGCCTGGTATGGTCGCCCCATATGGTGGGGGGGGCTAAAAAATGCCCCCATCCCCACCGCATGGGGCCACCACTATAAAAAAAAAAAAAATTAACTCACCTAGGCCTCCGTGCGCCTCCCTTACCGTTCCCGGCGCAGGCAGTGTGACGTACACTACCTGCCCGGAGACGGAGATCGCCGAACCTCTCTCGGGCAGCTGAGCGTCTCATCGGGGAGGCTCGGAGACGCTCGGCTGCCGGGAGAGCTTCGGGAGAATGAGAGAGGTGCCAGAAGTTCCCAAAGCCTCTCTCATTCTCCTAAAGCTCTCCCAACAGCCGAGCGTCTCCGATGAAACGCCCAGCTGCCCGGAAGAGGTTCGGCGATCTCCGGCGCAGGTAGTGTAGTGTTTTTTTATTATTAATCCAACAAGAAAGAAAAAAGTGATGGCACTGCCTGGCTCTCCACTAGATGGCACTATCTCAGGCTGGGTCCGGTATGTGGTGGTGCTCAATCCGAAATAAACATGCTGTATGAACAATGAATAAAGGATAAAAGGAGGCACTCACCAGCAGTGTATTCAGACCATCCGGCTTTTATTGCTGTGCGCAGGGGGAGCGGGGGAGACAAGGTGGGTGACCGCAGTTTCGTGGCTTAGTGCCGCTTTGACGAACCCAGGCCGCGAAACTGCGGTCACCCACCTTGTCTCCCCCGCTCCCCCTGCGCACAGCAATAAAAGCCGGATGGTCTGAATACACTGCTGGTGAGTGCCTCCTTTTATCCTTTATTCATTTTTTATTATTAATTTAGCTGTAGTTAACCCCCTGCCTGACCGCAGCAGGGCTGCGGTCAGGTGGGGGTAAACATCTTTCAGCATATAAGGCGAATCTCTGACAATCTTCTCAAAGGTCAGGGGTCGTCTTATACGCTGGAAAATACGGTACCTCTGTAATAACTACAGCAATGGTGGCCAAATACTAGATTGCAAACTACTAACCTAAATTTGATTTCCCAATGGTAACTTGTGATGGAAAGCTCCAGTGTAGTAAGCCAGTTAATCGAATACACTCACTGCAGTGGAGAGGCACAGTCTTTCTTTCTGAACTTTCCTGTATAGTTAAAAAAAAAAAGAAAAAAAAGAAAAGAGATTGGAGTGAGACATTGAGCTCTGTAGCCAGGACCTGCAGATAGTGGTTCTGTGTCTAGAGGAATAATTTAATTCCTATACAAACAAATAAGTGTTGGTTTATCTTTACTTGTGGTTCTCTTTGCATCACTGGTAACCTGTCCCTCTCTTGTTCTGTTACAAATAACCAGCTGACCCGGCCTGCCCAGGACCTGCTTATGTCCGTCTGCATGAACTCTAACACACACGGCTCTGAGGACATGGAGGTTATTTCCAACCTGATTAAAATCCGGCTTAAGCCCAAAGTTCTCCTCAACCATTACATGCTGTCTGTGCGGTAAGTCAGATCCAGAATGCATCTCGCCGTCTGCAAGTGCTGAATGAGAGGCTTGTGTGCTGGTAATACCCGTCTGTATTTGCCGCCTTGTGAATGTGAGGAAAGGTTGCATTTGTTTACCTAATGTTCATTTTTTTTTTTTCTTTATAAATGTTCCATGAAACTTAGTAATGCTGCACCCTATTACAGTATAAGCCCAGCGTTACCAGCGCGCTCTCATAACTTCAGTGTGTCCCTATGGGAAAGAAGATGTATACCGTACCAAAGTTACTTTTTTCCCGTTAGAATATTGAGGTTGCCTATGATTTTACTGCTAAACCTTGTGGTTATTTCTTGTGGCTTTATTAAGTTATTAATTTAAGATATTATAAACAGCCCAAATAATAAAATGATCTCTTATATTGTTGGCATATGCTGTCGCCTTGTATCCAGCAGTTTCTGTGAAGCATTACTAACAGTGATTTGCTTTGCTGTATACACAGGGAGCTTCTGAATGCACACAGAGATAACCTCGGCACAATGGTGAAGTTTGTCATATTTAATGAACTGTCCAATGCCAGAAACCCAAACAACATGCAAGTCTTGTACACTGTGCTGCAGCACAGCTCCGAACAGGCGCCAAAGGTAACATTGTAAAAGTGTACAAAAAAAATAAAAAATTCAATGTATAACCTGCTCAACCCAAATATCTACTTACTTTTTCTTTTAGTTTCTGGCTATGGTTTTCCAAGACTTGCTTATCAACAAGGAGGATTATCTCCGGGCTTCTCGCGCTCTGCTTCGAGAAATCATCAAACAGACAAAACACGAGATCAATTTTCAGGCATTTTGCTTGGGACTAATGCAGGAGAGGAAGGAGGCTCAGTACACTGACATGGAGTTCAAGGTAATCCATCGGTTAGATTTATAGTATTAATACTTTCTGCACCCCATACAGAAGAAGAGTATATCCACTCATGTATGATTTTGCAGTGCCATGCATTATATGTGGGTTGTCCAATAGTCCAGGTTTGCATATGTCTGGGCCAACATCTGAGCTGAGTCTTGCAGCACCATTGATGGTACCCAGGGAGACCCATTTGGCAAAGGATCTGACATGAAACGCCAGTACAGTTGGCAATTGCTGCTAGTAGTACGTTACCAGAGTTCACAGGCAGACCATAGTGGGTTAAATCGGCAAAACATCTGCATTTCCTCTGTCTTGACTACAAAAAATATAATACACCTCATTACCATACAGAGAACAAGATTTTTCCTGTAGTTCGATATCAGACACAGCACTGAATCTGGGCATAGACTGATATATCACTGTCCTATAATTCCTGACTTCTGTTTACAGCATTTTTTTTTAATAAAACTTGAAGACAGGAGGGATATTTGTTAAAGGGATTTTCCATTCAAATGGACTGATGAGGATAGCTCAAATCAGATGGGTGCTGACACCATACCAATGGTTTGATAGCCTGTTTGGCGCTGAACCACACAGTGAACAGAGCTGGAAGCAGTTTGTCTCCGTTTAGCTGTGTAGTGGTGGTGACCTGTAACCTTCACTTAGCTGCCATTCACTTCAACAGGAGCTGAGCTGCAGTTACCGGTCACCACCACTACACATTGAACGGAGACAAACTGCTTCCAGTCCCATTCACTGTGTAGTGTGGCCACCGATCTGGGACTGGTGACTTATCCTGTGGATAGCTCATCAGTATGTATTGCCCTAAAAACCCTTTAAATATCATATATGTAACATAGGTAGATAATGTATGCATTGAGTGTTGTATTGGATCTGGCATAAATGAAAAGAAAATAAGCTCATTTTTATTTAAAGCAAATCCAGAGGATTCCCTTCCCAATATGGATACTTTGATGCAAACACACATGACATAGCACAGAATTCTATATACCTGGTGAGGTCAAATCTGCAGCATATTGGCTTTGACTGTAAATTTCATGCATACTCTGCTGTGAAGGCTATCTATTATCTATTTTGCAGCAGAATACTACAAAATAGAGAATGTAATTCAGGTGACATAGATATACAATATATTAACTTTCACTTTCTTTTTAAAGGAACGCTTTGTGATCCATATAACTGATCTGCTTGCTGTGTCCATGATGCTGGGGATTACTGTTCAGGTCAAAGAAGCCGGCATTGCATGGGACAAAGGAGAGAAAAAGAGTAAATCCCCAAATACATTAGTGTATTAAGTCTAGAGCCAATGTCTTCTAATCTCGCATAGTGTTCATCCTTTTGTTCTGTATATTCTCATTTGTTTAGTGATTTCCTTTATTAATAGGTTTGGAGGGGCTGCGATCGTTCCAGAACCAGATTGCGGCAATTCAGCGGGATGCAGTGTGGTGGCTTCACACGGTGGTGCCGTCCATCAGCAAGCTCTCTCCTAAAGACTACGTGCACTGGTATTGTCTTTATCATACTGTGATTTCAAGGCGCTGTCCACTCTAAAGATTTTTTTTTTTTTAGAAGGGTTTTCTGACTATAAATATATTAGGAGGTATTTAGGTGCTGGGAGTCCCAGTAATTGATTGTAATTGATCATGGGGACACGTGTTTAGTAGAGATGAGCAACCTCAAGTATGCTCGGGAACGCTTGGCATTTGATTACCAGAGGCATAAGAAGTTGGTTGTAGCCCTATGGCTCTTTCCATGTTTTCCCAGACTCCCTAGGGCTGCATCCAACTTCTTCAGCCACCAGTATTAAAATGCCAAACATTCGGGTTTGCATGAACCTGCGCATGCTTGAGGTTCGCTCATCTCTAACGTTTAGCTGTCCTACAGCGCCACCACAGGAGAAATAAATCCTAGCGCAGTGATTGAAATCTTGGTCCCCTGGTCCACCGGTGTTCTGTGGGAGTGACACCTACCACCATTAGCTCATGTTATAAAGACAAACCTTACATGGGCTAAAGATGAGGTTCACCATTGTTGTAGGAATATTGTTATCTTTGTGACTGTTCATCCTTAGGATAGGCTATCAGTGTTGGCTTAGTGGAGGTATGACCTCTGAGACTATTCATGGGACAAGCTATATGATACAAGGCACAGCATCTCGTATGAACCTGCTGCTGTGCGTATGAAAAAAGGAAGGGGTAGGTACATCGCTATCATTGGGATACTCAGCTGGGGTGTCAGAGTTCAGAGCCCCACCAGTTAAACATTGTTGCGATCTCCATCTCTCTGCAGTCTATAGGCTTACAATGGAGACTGTCTCCTGCAGCTAGGTGGAATAGAGCTGAGGAATATATCGGTAAACCGAGTTTTCTCCTGGCTCATTGTAATGATTGGTGGGGGTATAAACGCTTTAGAACAGGGGTGGGAAACCTTCCGCTCTCCAGCTGTTCCAAAACTACAGTTTCCATCATGCCTGGACTGCCGAAGCTTTAGTTTTCCAGGCATGATGGGAATGATAGTTTTGCAACAGCTGGAGCACTGAAAGTTCCTCATCCCTCCTCTAGGACATGCCAAAAGTTTTTTTTAAAGTGCCAGTGGCCATTTATTTCTACCATTTTAGTTCTGGCTATTTCTGAGTGTGTTTTTAACTTATTTCACTTGGACCAACAATATTTGAAGAGTTGATATCGGGTGATCTGCTGCCCCATCCTCACCACTTGAATGACTTTATTGTATTTTTCCCACTTTTTGTGCAGCTTACACAAAGTTCTCTTCACTGAACAGCCAGAAACGTACTACAAGTGGGACAACTGGCCACCAGAAAGTGACCGCAAGTATGTCATGGCGTATTGCATTCTAGATTAAAGACAGTCCAGTAAAGCTGCGGTCTTCTTGGCTCAGGCATTGATGTATTACCAGGACGGGACTGGTCGTTGCATAATATACTGTAAATGTTTGTGCAGACACATCCCTAACTTTAGATTGTGCTCCTTTTAGTTGATTGGTATTAGCGTATGTGCTATGTGGTGACATAAGGAAAGAAACATTGATAATGCGTAGATACTTTCACTAAATATATTATGCCACTATGAGATTTTGGTAATTTCTCGTGTCCTGCTGTGATATTGCTTAATCTCCCTATTGCGTCTGTACTCTATAGGACAGACTCAGCAATACTACAGGCTCATTTTTTTTATGTTACAAATATAATTGGCCTATAGGCTTCTAGAAATATTCTATCAATTGATAAATACTCAAACTTTACTTTTTTCACCTTGAAAAAAAAAAAACTGTGCAAAAAATCTTTGTGTTTTCTTTATTGCTTTACTCACCCGCTTGCCTTTTTACCTTGTATTGTCCTATTAAGCTTCTTCCTTCGCCTCTGCTCTGAAGTACCACTTTTAGAAGACACCTTGATGCGTATCTTGGTTATTGGTCTGTCCCGTGAGCTCCCTCTTGGTCCTGCTGATGCCATGGAGCTTGCTGATCACCTGGTGAAGAGGGCAGCAGCCGTGCAGGCCAACGGTACGCAGTCTATATTATTGAGAAGTAATGGGGGATACAATGCTAGTGAAGCCTCTTGTATATTACAATTGTCTTGATCAGTAACACTGGGATTTGCATTGTTTTTGTTCATTGATTTATGCAAGTACTCGTCTTATCCATTAACAAAACATGACAAGTATTTTTTTTTTTCTTTGTAGACTTGGAAGTCCTCAGAATAGAAAGGATTCAGCTTCTTGATGCTGTATTAAACCTGTGTACCTACCACCACCCAGAAAACATTCAGCTTCCTCCAGGGTATTATTTTTTTTTTTAATTTTACAGTCTGGCTTATTTGTACAGCTTTTGTATGTGTGTATTTCTTTTTTTATTTTCACTTCATATTGGAGCGTCTATAAGCTGATTCAGGCAGAATCAGACAGATATCGCCCACCAGCCGCGGTGATAATAATCACCTATTATACACATCGAAGCGCGGCTGGTAGGCGATGATGATGGCTGACTTAAAAGGGTGCTCTGGTATGTAGAAAATAAGTAGCGCTCACCTTCCCGTGCTCCCCCGGTCTCCCCCTGCTTTGTCTCTGCGTCCCCTGCTAACCACAGCCACCACAGACTCTTCCGAACTCGTCTCTACTGTGACAGCCCGCTCAGCCATTCACTGACCGAGACGGGACAGCACTGTGACCAGAGGGCTGTCACTGCAGTCACAGATATGGAAGTGTTGGCAGCAGCTGTGGTGGGCGGGGGACATAGAGACACTGATCATAGCACTTTTATTATTTTCTGTTTACAGAGTACCCTTATAAAGCAGTGGCGTCTGTCTTATAGACTCTGTAAGCAAGCTCCAGTCTAGCAGATGGGTATGGGCAAGACTCCTAACAGGTTTTGTAAGCAAGCATCGATCTAATGGTGCACCTACACGGAACGATTATCGTTAAAATTTTCGCAATAATGATCGCATTTGAGCAATAATCGCCTCGTGTAAACACAGCGAACGATCGAAAGACGAGCGGGAAATCGTTCATTGTGGTCTTTCAACATTTTCTCAATGACAAATCGTTGTTGGTCGTTCACTAAAAATTCTCTGATCGCTTTGTGTAAACAGTCTTTCAAAGATTCAACCCATGTGTGAGATGGGCTTAAGCAATCTTAGAAACAATTGCAATCACAATTTTTCTAACAATTTATCTCTTTGTCTAAACGCTGATCATCATAAAAACTTAAAAAATTGGGCGAATTATCGCTCCATGTAAAAGGACCATAACAGATGGGCGCTCACTTAGACTGCGCCTTGGGCCATCTAATACGTCCCTTAGATAAGACAGTCTAGGAATGCACCAGATTTATTAAAAGGGTTCATCACGATTAGAAAATACACAGATACTTTCTTGATAAAACAGCTCCACCCCAGTCCTCAGGTTGTGTTTAGTATTACAGTTCAGCTTAATTCACTTCAATGGAACTGAGCTGCAAAACCCACACCCAATCTGAGGACATGAGTTTTTTGTTTCAAATGTTTAACATGTGCAAATATTTAAATCTTTATTTAAATGTTTAACACTGATGGCCTGTTTAGGATTGACCATCGATAGTAGATCATGGGGATCCAACCAGTTAGGCTGTTCCTGTATTACAGCTGACTTCATCTTTGTCCCATTGAAGTGATTAGGATTCGGCTGTAATACCAGACCATAAGAGTTACAGACCTCTACCTGGGGGGGACACAGTGCTTACCCTTCAAACAGTTTGACAGTGGCAGATTGTGTCCCGCTACTAAGGGTATGTTATCAATGTCCCTTCCCCTGCCCAAAAAATATTACTATTTGTTGGAAAGATTGCTCCTTTAAAGTGATTTGAGTAGATTTTATTTTAGTTGTCGCTTATACAGAACAATAGTGATTACTATCAAGTAGTAATTTTGTTCTTTAAATAATTCTGCCAATTCTAGGTATCAGCCGCCTAATTTAGCCATTTCTACACTATACTGGAAGGCCTGGCCTCTACTTCTTGTTGTAGCAGCCTTTAACCCTGAAAATATTGGTAAGTACAAGAACTAACGTTCTCTCTCTATATTTATTTATTTTATATACATTTGACTATTTAGTCATTCTTGATGAATAATTTATTTTTCTTTTTTAACTGATTTACTGTAGGCTTGGCCGCTTGGGATGAATATCCAACATTAAAGATGCTTATGGAGATGGTTATGACAAAGTAGGTATGGGATGGTATGAGACGGTACTGATGTAGTGCATTTGTTGTGTGGTCTTTGAGGTGGTTACAGGGCATTTTGGGGCACACTGGGAAATGATAACACTAAATCAATCCTAGGTATGGTCACTACCAGATGTGCCATGTAAACAAGGAAGGGACTACAGTGCTCTTTGGAGCAGCTCCACCAATCGGCCCGCTTCAGTCAGGTGATTGGTGGAGCTGCTGGGAGTTGTCCCCCTTCCAATCTGACTTAGTTTTCCTAACCTATAGATAGTATTACTGAGACTACAGTGTCACCCACATGATGTTCACCTGCAGTTTTACCCCAACTAGACTCCATCTCTAATTTTTGGTTTTGAATAGTTAATAGGAGTCTTGTATTTTCCTAGGTAAGGTTACATTTTGAAAGTCTCACGTCCTTACTTGGCCACCTGTGCACAATGTGATGACCATAGTATATGATTATTCCTTTGTCTTCTGTGTATGGTCTATTCCATATGTATATTTGGTTGTGTTTTTGCAGCAATTACTCTTTCCCACCGTGCACCGTCACCGATGAAGAGACAAGGACGGAGATCATCAACCGAGAACTGCAGATTTCTCAAAGGGAAAAGCAGGAGATTCTAGCCTTCGAGAGCCACTTAGCTGCGGCTTCCACCAAGCAAACTATAACCGAGAGTAACAGCCTGCTCCTTTCACAGCTAACCAGCTTGGATCCACAGTACGTTGATTTTACAGAATTTTCTCCCAGTGTACCTTGCCTTGTTTTTTCTTCTTGGTCTCTACTACATTATTTTTTCCCCCATCCTTTTTTCAGAGGACCCCCTCGTCGCCCACCCCCTAACGCCATAGAGCAAGTGAAATCCTTGAACCAGTCATTACGTCTCGGTCACCTCCTTTGTCGTAGCCGCAATCCTGACTTCCTTTTAAATATCATTCAAAGACAGGTTTGTTGGACTTTCAGTTCAGTTTTTAGTGTGAGATGGTGCCTGACTATAGAAGTAAAAGTGCTAGATGACCAAACCTGGTCATATTCAGTTAAAGGGGTTATCCAGTGCTACAAAAACATGGCCACTTTTTTTTTTTTTTTTAGTTTAAATATTTTATTGAGTTTTCACATAATATAATATTGGTACTGAAGAAAAGTATTAGTAGCCGTACAAATTCACGAATATACATATCCAATAAAACATGGCCGATAACAATAACTAAATCTTACTCCACTTATACATAGAATGTAGATAGTAGATATATGGTGCTATTTATCACAAGAATATAGTGTACAAATACAGAGCAAATCCTACAAGAATGGATCTAGGGTGCCGGCAGCCGACATCTTATAATACCAGGTGGTTGAGGTAAAGTGAGACATGATGGGACGTCTTTCAGCCTGTGAGAAGCCGTGGTTTAGGAATGGTTTCCATTTCTTAAAGAAGGAAGCTGTAAAGGCCTCCTTATTGCGTACAGTGTCCAGCATCTCCCAATGCAAGGTTTCCTTTAGAATAGAGGTCAGTTCCGAAATAGTCGGTAGGCTAGGCTGTAGCCAATGGTGTAATAAACATTGAAGGGCTAGTAATAGGGTAAGATGTACCCCAGGGGGGATAGGATGGTGCGACGTGGGATCAGCCACAGGTCCAGTGTCACCATGAAATATATAAGTTATTGGATCTAAAGGAACCGTAAGCGACCACACGTCACGTATAAAGGATTTTACTAGGAGCCAATAGGATTGCACTGAGTCACAAAGCCACAAACAATGGAAGAGCTCTGCCTGCGGCTCATCACATTTGGGACATTTTTTGAGATAATGTTCCAGAGAGTAGGTAAAGGAACGGTCAAAGGCGTATATCGCTTTATGGAGGAGTCGGAAATGAAGTTCTCTATACTTTACATTGGGAGTGGCTGCACGGACGGAAAGAATCCCTTTAAGCAGTTTAGTTTCTAAATCGTCTGAGGTCAGGACAGACGACCATTTCTTCAGAAAAGGAGGAGAAGACTTATTAATGGAAACCGAGCAGAGGAGGTGGTAGATGTGTGATAGGGGTAAGGGTGCAGGTAGGGAAATACTAAGGCTATGGAATTGTCCAGGTTTTTCGGCGGATGCAATAGAGGAAACGCGATTTAGAATGAATTTTCGTATCCGGGTGTAATTTCTAAGTTGGTCTGAGGGCAGGTCGTATTTTACCTGGGTCTCAGGCCAAGACAGAAATGTTCCGTTTTAACATGGCCACTTTTGCCCCACTCTTGTCTTCAGACTGGGTGGGGTTTGCAATTGAGCTCCATTTTCTTTAATGGAACTGAATTTCAAACCCCACCCAGTCTGAAGACAAGAGTGGGGCAGAAGTGGCCATGTTTTTGTAGCGCTGGATAACACCAGTCATGCTATTTCTGTGGATCGTGGAGATAAGTGACTGCCCACCTCTAATCCTTGTGTAGGGAAACAAGCAATCATTCAGTTAGAAATACACCCGCCCCCGTTTTCACTGATGGGACGGTCGTGTGTTTCCTAACCTGGAGCCTTCCAGCTGTAGTCTTACAACAGGATAAGAACCACTGCTATAAATATTAGATTGTCCGTGGATTCATTGTCACAGTCTGGCAACACAAATGTTGTGTATGCAACCAGCTTTACCATACAATTAGTATTATGTGTTGTATTGTTCGGGTTGTGGATCTGTTCTAACAATCATAAGTTGCTTCTGATTTCAGGCATCGTCCCAGTCTATGCCCTGGTTGGCGGATCTGGTGCAGTCTAGTGAAGGATCCTTGGATGTCCTTCCTGTACAATGCCTCTGTGAGTTCCTCCTACATGATGCTGCCGATGAGTCTGGAACAGGGGAAGACGATGAGGAGAATGAGAGCAAAGAACAGAGAGCTAAGAAACACCAGGTTGGCTGTGGCACTGTACACACAGTAGTTTTTCCACAGGTTTTTTTGTGTGTGTTATTTATATACAGTGTTGTAGAAGTAACTGGTGTAAATATTTAAGGCGTACTGGAAATCTTGTTGTGTTGGAAGGGAATCCTTCCTGCAGTCCCTCCTCTTATCCTTTGTTCCTGATGTGCATGTTCCAGTGAAACAATTTGAATTCCTCATTTTTTAAGAGCAATGTATTTCATTATTCTTCCTGGTAAAGTAGGAATAAATTAACAATTGAAGGGGAACCATTCATTATTTTGTGCGAGAGATCTGACACTTAGGGCTACAGGTATTAGGTATTACACGTAGCGATGTAGAGGAGGTCAGCACCAACCTGTCAGCACTTGCTTCCTCCTCATTCCCCACTCGCTGTCTGTGCCATTACACACACAGACATCGGTTGGTCTGCTGCCACTGCTCCTATTAAACGGAGGGATGTGCAGTACAATGTTGCTATCATAATCGTGATTATTCAACCCATTTTAAGACCATGATCAGCTGACATTGTGCATGTCAGCTGATCATGGTCTTTTTTTCACAGGCTGTAGTACACCAAACGATTATCGGGACTGCCAAGTATGGCTGATATATTCGTTTTGTGTAATAGGGCCCTTATTCTCTATTCTCTGGATAGGAGATATCTCCTTTTTAATCTAAGGAAATTAAAGGGAAACTAACAGCAGGATAGAAAAACATTTCCATTGAGCAGGAGATGGTGAGCTAGAAGGTAGTTTTTCGTTTCTTTACCACCTCTTTTCTTGAAATCCTACCTTTTATAACTTTATTAATTAGGTGGTTCATTGCATAGGACTAGAGCAGGCATGTCCAAAGTCCGTCCGGAGGGCCATTTGCGGCCCGCGTTCCGAACTTTTACGGCCCCCCAGGTATCCAGCTTGCTATTATCTGCCTGTGTTATAAAGCATATGGCATGTAGCATGTAAAATGGTCGGCCCTCGCACATGTTCACTTCATCAAATTTGGCACTCTTCGAAAAAAGTTTGGACATGCCTGGACTAGAGTCTTTGTTGCAGCGATCCGCCCGCTGTCCCACTCCTCTTCATGAATATTCATTCTGCACTCTGGAGTGACGCCTCAATATTTATGAGAAGGGGCAGATCGGTGCACCAAGGGCTGTAGTAATGCAAACAGTGTGCTGAAAGCTCCCCTATTCCTCAGCATTTCCTGCCCTCTGGAAGTCTAACCCGTGTTTGTTTCCCTTTTAACACAGAAAATTGTGGTTTCCATATGCTTATACTATAGTATGGTCTGACCAGTTCTGCATGAAAGCCATGGTATTTTCATTTACAATCTTTTTGTATGTTTTTCTTATTTCAGAGACAGCAGAAACAGAGGCAGCTTCTCAGCCGTCTTCAGGATTTGCTTCTAGGACCAAAAGCTGATGAGCAGACAACATGTGAAGTTCTCGATTATTTCCTGCGACGGCTCAGCTCCCCTCAGGTCTCCTCCAGGGTCCTTGCTATGAAGGTACCATCAAGATTCTGTTGTGGGATTTATGTTTGACAATCCAGAATTTTAAAAGTTAAGCTATTGACAAGAACGGCCCAGATTCTGATGGTTTTTCATGGTTTTCCAGGGTCTGTCCATGGTGCTAACATCGAGAGGTCTGCAGGATGGAGATGAGAAGGATCAGTCAATGGATGATGATTCTTCGGACTCTGAGCTGATTCCTGGATATCAGTGGCTGCTTAAGGACTTGCCCAAACTCCCGCTATTTGACAGTGTTAAGGGAACCACCGCTGTGGCGTTACAGCAGGTACTTACACATATGTTAAGGGCACCGTACATTAAAAATAACAATGGGCATAGTTCCTGTGTTGGCTCTATGATCTTTTTTTCCTGTTGTGAAGTTTCACTCATTTTGTTTTGTTCTTCTCAGGCTATTCATATGGAGACTGACTTAAGAACCATAAGTGCCTATCTAGTGTACCTGTCCCAGCATGCACCAGTTGAAGACCAAGGACAACACAATGAACTTGCACTGGTGAGGGACAATGGTCTTTACTGGTTGATTCGCCTATGAGTAAGGAAGTCAGAGTTGTGGAATCTATTGTGTTTGTTCTCCCTCTCATGCAGGACGTGGCTCGCCTGACAGTGGAACGCTCCACAATAATGGGTCACCTGTTCTCCAGACTGTCTTACTGCTCGGAGTCCAATGCTGTCCTGTCCGCCCTCCTTTCCATATTCTCACGCTATGTCAAACGCATGCGAAAAACCAAGGAAGGAGATGAGGTCTATAGCTGGGTGTGTATAGTTCTATTTATTGTGCTTTTAAAAAAAAAAAAAAATTATTATACACCTTGTTGACCACCAGTATGCTTTTTTTTTCCTGGTGGTCCTTAAGGGGTCTTATTCTGACCAGGTTTAACGGGAACTCAGCTGTTGCATTACGGCCGAGCTCCTGCTCTAAGTATTGAGAACAGACAAACATCAGATCTTGCTAGCATAATCTTTAAAATGCCACTGTCCAATTGAGACCACGCCATGTAGTAGTTTTGGGGCATCTTCCAGCCCATGGGCTCACTGGCAATGAGTGCTCACCCGGGGGCTGTATGAAGATACCCAGGTCTGCTATGTACGTGCCTCTATTTAGCTATCCATATAAGCAGCATGAGAACCTGGCGCCCTCTAGTGGGACCTTTGCTCACAACTCGGTTGACATTCAGAGGTTCACACTGAGCACTTGTCACGGATATGTGTTGGTAAATGTTTTGCTGCTTGCTACATTATCCACCATGGCGGCTAGTTAGCAATGGTCCGGGGGAAGCTTGTCTTTATGTTCTAGCTCTGAGTGTGATTAAAAACCCCTGGTACATTATGTTTTAGTACATTTAGTGCTGCTAAGTGTTTTGATAGACATTTCAGAAGCTCATTGGTCTCTTGTCCACATCCGTTGTCTGATCAGGGAACTGCCCAGCTGTTGTATGGAGTGCATACATGCATATTGGGGGGTGGGGGGTCATACATACTACCAAACCCACTTTTTTTTTTTAACTTTGATTTTCATTGTGATTCAAAATCCTGGCCTAATCTGGTTAATGATTTTGCATACTTTGCATACTGAGAGGATTGGTGGGATCACACCTTAAATTCTCAAGGTTATTTTATTATATAAATTGCATATATATTTTCTGTGTGTTTTGTTCAGTCTGAATCACAGGATCAGGTTTTCCTACGTTGGATCACTGGGGAAACGGCTACAATGCATATTCTGGTTGTGCACGCCATGGTCATTCTGCTGACCCTGGGACCTCCTCGTGGTAAGATTTAAGTCAATTCAGTTTCTTGTAAAACCTTAGGTTCACCTTACATGAATATTCACCTTGCTTTCTGTGATAGGCTCTAGTGACTTCTATCTGCTGCTGGACATTTGGTTTCCTGAGAAGAAGCCTCTCCCCACAGCGTTCTTAGTAGACACCTCAGAAGAGGCGTTATTGCTTCCTGACTGGCTAAAACTCAGGATGATTCGCTCAGAGGTTCCTCGTCTTGTTGATGCTGGTAGGTAAACAGCAAAGTTACAGTGTAGTTTATAAACTATTACTAGAGATGAGTGCTATCATCCTCGCACTGCGTGCTGACAGGTAGAGAGCCGTGCCTAGTCATAGGCAGCTCGCCACTCAGCTGACTAGTTGCCGCCCCTCTCCTGGACTCTTCTTTTTCACCTCTATGAAGCTTACTGCTGCCGCCGCGGCTGGTGTGCTCTGCGAGCTGCACAGAAGCTCTATACTGTGCTGCAGGGAACCATATTGGCACAATTGTGCTGCTTGGTTCTCTATAAGGACACATGAAGACTTTATACTCCATTGGCAAGGTGAATGGTAACATCAAATGTCAGTTCTTTTATACTTTTTTTATGTATGCTTGTAGCTTTACAAGATTTGGAGCCGCAGCAGCTGTTACTTTTCGTCCAGTCTTTTGGCATTCCAGTATCCAGTATGAGCAAACTCCTGCAATATCTGGACCAAGCCGTGTCCCATGAACCTCAGGCACTGGAGCAAAACATCATGGATAAGAGTGAGTACTGCTGTCTGCACAGCTTGGTATTATTCCAAGCAAATGTTCTTTGCATTTTGACAGAAGAGATATCTATGTTGTATGAAATTCAAAAATTCAGGAAAAAAAATATCTGTTCCCCCCCTTTTTTCTATTTTTTTTTTCTAGATTACATGGCTCATCTGGTGGAGGTTCAGCATGAGAGAGGTGCCACTGGGGGCCAAACCTTTCACAGTCTGCTGACTGCTTCAATACCACCAAGAAGAGGTAAAAATCACTTCTCCTGCCACGTCTCCTTTAATAAAACAACTATGTAGATCAATGTGTAGTAACTTTGCATTGTGCTGTTCCTGTGTTATCCCTCTTGGAAATAGATAAACAGCAGGTTGCATCCGTATACAATGTTATTCTGTTAGCACAGGCCGCACAGTGGCCGTGTCGGTTTATACATTTCCAGGAAGAATAGCAGAGGAGCGTTACAATGTAGAGTATGCACTGAGATGTGTCAGGATAGCTGACAGGTGCTCTATAAGTCTATATAAGTTTTAAGTCTATATAATATGTTAACAATTAGTCTAATAGGTGTGTTTACCTTGTCACCTTTTATCTCCTTGATTCTTCAGACAGTGCTGATGTAGTAAAACGGAAACCCAGCACAGAAGCACCACAGGGACAGGTGCGTCCCAGAGGTCTGACCCAGATCCCAGTACTGGGACCAGAAGATGACTTAGCTGGAATGTTTCTGCAGGTAATTGATATGGAACTGCTTACATGTCTTGTACTTTGGACATTGTTTTCTGGTTAAAGAGGGCACAACCCCAGATGCTGTTTGGTGTGAAGACTGAAGAGAGGAAGTAATCTGTAATGTCTTTCCAGTTGTCAGCTGATGGCTCAGGAATATCTAGACATTTAGGGCTGTATTACATGGCCTGATATTTAGGAGCAAGCGAGCGCAGACCTGTCAGATCAGTGCTTGCTCGAGCGTAAACATTGGTTGGTTGAGGGGGACTCTGGGCTGGGTTCTGGGCTGAAGAAGGAGAGAGGGGTGACATCCAGAGGTTGTGGGGGGGGGGGGGGGGGGGGGGGGGGGGGAGAGGTATGAGGGGCTTTTGGCAATGACAAGGTTTAGCGTCAGTCAAAATCAAATTTGTCCCTATCACTGATGTGTTTTGTTCCAGGTACCAGGTCTAGGTTGTATTGCGAAAACATTGCTTAATTTTGTCTCTCACACATAGCAGGATGAGGGAGAGAAATTTTAACCATGTTATGTAACAAAGGTAGCAATCATTTCCCAAAAACCCTCTATGAAAGAGCATGCCCATAGGCAGTGGAGGAGGTCAGCATGTGGGGCCCTGCACTACAAGCAGGAGTGGTCTGTTGTGTTTCTAATGAGATATCCCTCATTAGAACAGGTTGCTTATCTGGTTTCATTAATAGTCTTAAATGAGTACCTGATTTTTTTTATAAAGTTTGTCCCCTCTTTTGGAGCAGATGCTGTATGACTGGTATATTCTGCCCTAGAAATATTGTTTTTTGGGTGGGTTCGTAATGGTTGTTCTTCAGTATATAAGCCAGCGATCGGTGCATGGAATTATTATTTTCTTAAATATTACTCTTTATTATCTTGTTTTTTCCACACAATACGTGATCAGCAGGATGTGCCTAATTCTCTTTGTCTCCTTTCAGCTTTTCCCTCTTAATCCAGACCCCAGATGGCAAAACTCCAATCCCAGACCCATATCCCTTGCCCTACAGCAGGCACTGGGTCAGGAGCTGGCTCGTATTCGGCAGGGAAACACACAGGTGACCGGCATTGCTGTCCGCTTACTGCAGGCTGTGGCTGCCCTGCTCAGCTCCCCTCACAGCGGTGCCCTGGTCTTGGCCATGCACAGAAATCATTTCATCTCTTCTCCTCTTATGAGGCAACTTTATCAGTATCAGGTGAGCCAATATTTGCCTCCACCATATGCAGTGTGACTGTATTCTACATAGCTCAACTGAAGCCTCAGACTGATGCTATCCATGTGTACGGTGAGGAAAAGGGACCAAAAGTAGTAAAATGTGTGATGAGTGATTGTCTGGATACTGATGTCTAAAATAGTGTGTTATTAAATAGGTCATATGAAACATGGCTGAGTTTTTACAATTCTTCTTCCAGCGTTGTGTGCCACAAGACACTGCCTTCTCTTCGCTATTCTTTAAAGTGCTAATGCAGATGTTACAATGGCTGGACAGTCCTGGTGTGGAGGACGGGCCCCTCAAAGCCCAGCTCAAGTCTTTTGCTACCCAGTATTCATCAAAGCACCGGATTAGTGATGGTACGACACTTTGTTCTACTTTATGACCATTCCATTATTTGGACACTGCATGAAGTCATTGTATTCATTTCTTATTAGACATGATCTCTTTGTGCTCTTTATAATCATTCTGTCATTGCTGTAATAGAGATCGGCTATAGGGATGCACCGGCCTCTTGCCAAGCCTGTAAATAAACCATATCCGCACGCTTTAACCAATAGCTGAAAGATGTTGCCACGGATATTGGAGGTCACATGTGGGCATAGGTTCGCCTGAATTGATAAGGTGAACTTACTGCTGCCTCCTTCTGTTTAAGAAGGTATTGTTCTGAGATGTCAAAAGACAGGAGGTTAGCGCTGGGGAGAAATGGCTTGACCGGCCCTCTGCTTCTGCACATACCCTTTAATCTGAGGAGGCAGAGGGAGAGAACAGCGGTCCTAACTAATGAGGAGAAAGGAGGTATAACTACCGCAGCCCCCCTGCAGACACTGGAGCTATACTGTAGTCAAAGATCACAATGACGGACCTCTATATCCTATATAGGGGTTCTCGCCATGCGATAACACTTAGGATGTATTGTCTGTAGTGACTTTTATATGCATTACATTGTATTTGCACCTAGACCTGATTCACCATAATAGTGTGACCTACTTTCAGAACTATTCTTTACATAAGTCTATTTGTTGATCTCTGGCAGTGCGCGGTGGATTTTTGCATTTGGCAGAAGCGTTGGCATTTTGCCGGGAACCAGATGTGATCAATTCCACGCTATGCGCGATCATCACTACACTGAAATCTGGGGATAAATGCAATGTGGAACCTGAACTGATCGGCAAAGGTGAGACCTATCTTATCTCCCCGGTATGAAAGGTTGTGTTATGTGCCACTGGGTAATGTATTCTGAGCGCCTGGATACCAGCATAGGGCAGTGAAGATCGACAAGCAGAGCAGATAGCTGCACTTTCCTCACTCTGTTGCCTCTGTTCTGTAGTTAGTTCCCCCTTTAAAAGTGTTCATGAAATATTCTGGCAATACACCACCTGTATCTATCCCTTTAAAGTTCTTTTCCCCCCTTAGCCAGTCTTTTACATGAGGCACATAATCTACTCTGCACAAGTGATGATTTCATTGTTCGGGAATGGGATTGTCTCCAGAGATAATATTTCTTTTTTCTATCATCACATTTTATCTCGTTTCTTAGTTCTCCAAGGACTGATAGAAGCAAAATCTCCCTATTTGGAAGAGTTTCTGACCGTCCTGCTGTCAGTAACTATAGAAACCACATCCCGGTTTACCGCCACAGGCCCTGTCGCTGTGGTGAGCTCCTTACTACTGCAAGACCAGGAAGATACACCGGGGAAGAAGGGGGGTGAAAGCTGCAGGTAGGTCCTCCTTCATTGTTTCTCAATGTTATGCTTCTTCTGCCTTTTTAACCCCATAATGAACCTTAAAGGCCAAACACATTGGTGTTATTGGAACTAACTTTATTGGGCTCTATGGGGGTTTACATGATTCATAGGGCTGTTTTATAACATATTAGGAGAAATATATCGTTGGCATTATTGAGGTAGCTGAATGCTCTTTTCTTCTGTTTTTCAGCGCTGAAGCTTCTCGAGCCAAACCCTCGTCTGGTCTTCTCATTGACTGGCTGGATCTTCTTGATCCTGAAGTTATCAGCAGTTGTCCTGACCTGCAGCAGCGCCTCTTATTTTCATGGAACAAGGCATGTCTTCACAGTCACCATCATCAGTAAATTAGACAGCAGTGGGGGAAATTTACTGTGGGCTTTTTGCTACTTTTTTTTTTTTTTTTTACTGTAACTTAATATAATGAAAAATGCCCCTAAATCTCTTTAACTTCAGACCAGATTGTAAGGCAAAGTGTCATATAGCCCTGTGCATTTGTTACAGATGTATAGTGGTGTTATACTGTCAGTTTCATCATCTATATGGTGCCTTCCAGGTAAAGTCCCCTTCAGGGTCACAGTCTCCTACCTTCAGACCCTACCTCCTGGCTCTTCTCACCCATCAGTCCAACTGGAGCACGTTACACCAGTGCATTAGCATCCTGCTGAGCAAACACCGAGAACAGAGGTAAGAGTTCATCTGCTTATGTATGGATCTTTGCTGGTATCTCTCTTATAAATGAAGCTTCATGTTATGTGTTTTGTTAGAATATTTAATCTTATTTAAAAGTGCTTAAAGGTGAATTCCCATCTCACTAAGTGATCCCATATCCACAGGATAGGAAATAACCTGCAGGTTAGTGGGGGGAGTGATCACTAGGGGCCTCTGCCAAGCCTAAGAATGGGGACATACTTGTCATCGGATTGAATAGCGCATTACCACCATTCCATTCACTCTCTGTAGACATTTCTAATGTCATTGCCTGGCTGACTTGTCCTATAGGGAATGAATAGAGCAGTGGGCACTTAGGCATGGTGCACACCTTTCATTCTAGCGACATGTCCATGTTCTGGAGATCAGTGGGAGGGGTCCTAGCAGTAGGAGCCCAATTGATCATCATGTTAAAGGGGTAGTGCGGCGCTAAACAATTATTCACTAAATAACACACATTACAAAGTTATACAACTTTGTAATGTATGTTATGTTAGTGAATGGCCTCCTTCTCCGTGTTCCCCCCCCCCCCCCACGCTAGACCTAGAAATGTAGTGCTCTATACTCACCCGATTCGTGCCGACCCCGGCCGCCATCTCGGGGACAATGACGTCGCCTTTGGGAGGCCGGCCAGTCCGCACCAGCCCTCTTTCATTCCGCCTCTGTGGCGTCATCAGCTGCTCAGCCGCGATTAGCTTAGCACAGTTATGCTCAGCCAATCATGGCTGAGCAGCTGATGACACGGCAGAGGGGGGACGGTCGGAGCGGTTCGGCCGGCCTCCCGAAGATGACATCATTGTCTCCAAGATGGCTGCCGGGGTCGACACGAATCGGGTAAGTATAGAGCAGTACACTTCAGGGTCTAGCGTGGGTGGGGGGAAACACGGTGAAGGGTGCCATTCACTAACATAACATACATTACAAAGTTGTATAACTTTGTAATTTGTGTTATTTAGTGAAATAATTGTTTAGTGTCGCACTACCCCTTTAACTTAGTAAAATGGAAATACTTATTTAGATGGAATTAATGTCACCATGAGCTCTTTATTGTAAAAAGGCAGTGCTTCTTAAAGAAGTTATACAGTTACGGAAAACTTTGAATGTATTGCTGCAAGTATATAGAGAATAATAAAGGAGCTATGCTTACCTTGCCACCCTCCTCTAGTGTTTTCCTTTAAGTCTCTGGGTCCTCTGCTGAATGCTCCAGCCTTTACTTCCAAGACTGACTTGTCTCAGAAGTGACAGTCCGCTCAGCCAATCACTGATTGAGATGGGACAGCTTCATGGCCTGTGATTGGCTGAGCGGGCTGTCACTGCCAAAACAAGTTTGTCTCAGAAGCGAAGCATTCAGCGTGGGACCCGGAAACCCATAGGAGGACACTGGGGGAGCCTGGCAAGGTAAGCAGAGGCTCTTTATTATTTTCTATATACTTGCAACGATATATAAAAAGTTTTCCCTAACAGGATTTCCCCTTTAAGACCCCTTTACCATTACAAAGGTCTACGGTTCTAAATTGTTGATTCTGTATTCTCAGGTTTGACCCATCAGCGTCTCTCGACTTCTTATGGGCTTGTGTTCATATTCCACGTATCTGGCAAGGTAGAGACCAGCGTACCCCACAGGTATAACATCGCAAAACTTTCTGCAAGTGCTATGTTGTGTGTGTTTCTTTTTTCTTCACTTTCTTTCTTGTTTTCTTCTTACAGAAGGGCCGTGAGGAGTATGTGTTGCAGCTGAAGGCGTCTGAGCTTATTTGCCTTGTGGACCTTATTATAACAGAGTCGGAAACCAAGAACCAGGGATCCGAGGAAACCTCCTGCCCGCTGATCCAGTCTCGTCTGCCGCTGCTTATTAACTGTTGTCATGGGAACCAGGAGAGCATCAGAAGGGTTATGGAGCATTTAGCAAACTGTATAAAACGGTGGGGAAACAGGTGAGGAGCTGAAGCCTTTATGGTGCATCACCCTCTGTAAACCTGAGCATTATCGCCATGCCCGTCCTCCTTCTCAGAGTCTTATCGGTCTACTTCACCAAAGCCCTGTAAGATTTTCTTTGGATTGTAGAGTTAAGCAGACACATTTGTTACCTGATCCTCTCAATAGATTCTCTGTTATTACAAGCGTGATCTTAAAGGTCAGTATAAATCCTCTAATGCAGTGTTTATCTCTGCAGTTCTTTAGGGAAGCATTGCCGGGACTTTCTTCTGCAGCTTTATCTGCAGCTGCCAGAGATGATAACTCCAGTGCCGGAGATCTTACTGACCAGTGAGGGCACCGCCGACAGCAGTACCTGTAAGGTAAGGGAACGTGTTCCTATTACATTGGACAGGTGAGGAATTTTTTTCCGGACTCCCTAGGGCTGCATCCAACTTGTTCACCCACCGGTAATAAAAGGAGTCGAGCATGCTTGAGCTGCGCTCATCTCTAGTTATGATCAGCACAGACCTGATCTTTGGGACCCCCACTGATCTTTAGAGATGGACTGAGGCACTTCTCCTGCAGAGCACCTCTACTAGCCAAATGCAGCACAGCTCCATTAAGTACTTTATTTCTCACCCAGATGTCCAATCCCAGATTAGGGTCTGTCCACACGTACAGACTCGCAGCGTAAATCTCGCAGCGAGTCTGGCAGGTCCCTTTCACTACATACTCGCAGCGGTCTGAACGACCGCTGCATGTATATAATTCTGCCGGCCCCTTAACCCCTTCGGCTCCCGCCCCGCTGTGTCTGTATATACATTACCTGTCCTCGCTGCCTGGGGTCCTGGCGTCCTGCTCTCCCGCCCGGCCAATCAGTGTGTTGCCCAGCCGCAGCCACTGATTGGCTGGGCGGGAGAGCAGGACAGCGGGACCCCGTGCAGCGAAGACAGGTAATGTATATACAGACACAGCAGGGCGGGAGCCGAAGGAGTTTAGGGGCCAGCAGAATTACATTACATACACGCAGTGGTCATTCAGACCGCTATTTAGTGATAGGGACCTGCCAGGACCTGACAGACTCGCAGCGAGATTTACGCTGCAAGTCTGTACGTGTGGACAGACCCTTAAAGGGATTTTTCTGCGTAACAAAGGAAAACACTCATCCATAATTCCATCACTGTTGCTCCAGTGTTCCCTGCCTCTTCTGCTGCAATGGCATCAGATTCATTGCTCATGTAATGCTATAGCTAATCATTGACCTCAGTAGTTACATGCAGTGCTGCAGCGACAATTATTTAAAAAAAAATCAGAGAAACCCCTTCAAAAGGACGTATAATTTCAACAAAATTCTGATATGTCAAAGTGATCTGTCCGATGTTTGCATCAGCGGTGATCTGGATGCTGATACAACGATCACTAGAATGACGGGGCAAAAGAGCTTGGCTGCCCACACTGTGCCCGTCGTTCATCTCTGCTCTGTGCACTTTGGGAAGCTAAAGCAAGTGATATATGGAATTATAATGCAAGTCTATGAAAATGCCAGTATATATATATATATACTTATACTACCTGCTTTAGCCTCCTGAAGTGGGCAGAGTAGAGCTATAGAAGCAGCTTGACCAAAATTATTGGTTCTGGGTCGACCATTGTATGTTGGAACCATTGTATGTTGAGACCAAAACTCTATGGAAAACTGGTAATTGGTTCTGAACCCCCGAAATGTCATCCCAAAAATAAAATAAAGCCGCCCTCACCTGGTGCCCACAGGAGCAACTCATCCTGGCGCAGGTAAAGCAGCAGTGCAGGACATGTAGTATCACACTGTACTGTAGGGAGGGGATACCCAGTCACTGCATCCACTTCAGTAATACTGGGATTTTACCAGTAAAATGGCCATTTTCATTGGTCGATCATCTAGTTTTTTTTTTTTTTTTTTTTTACATTTGCCGCAGATCCTGACTGACTGTAGCATTGTATATTATATGTTACGTCAGGTCTCAAGTTACGTTGGTCGAAAAAGGAACATTGTATGTTGATAATATTGGATCTTGTGGCCATCGTAAGTTGAGGGACCACTGTACTACAATGGGGCAGAAAACCTTCCAATTGGCTCCCAATAGGAGGTGCTGCTCGCAGGTGATAGGTTAATTACTAGAGATGAGCGAACCGCCAGCATGTTGGCTGGCATTTGATTACCAGTTACAGAAGTTGGATGCAGCCCTTGGGAGTCCTAGAAAATATGGGTAGAGCCTATGGCCTTCGGCTATATCCATGTTTTTCAGGGCTCCCTAGGGCTGCATCCAACTTCTTCAGCCACCGGTAAACAAATACTGTTTGTTCAGCATGTTATTATAGAAGCACACGCACATCCATAGCTGTAACATAAGGCATAATGAACTGTCATTTATCCACGATGTATGGCAGATATATGAATTTCATCAGGAAACCTACATGCAGCATTGGTGTTAATCCTGAAGGCTTGCATAATTCCCATATCATAAGGGCAGACAGGCCAGCGTCATTTCCTAGTGAATCTCTGCCAAACATAAAACACTTACATTTGGATCCTTTGACCTCGCTGTTGTACAGGTGAACAGATAATCCACGGACTGTTCTCTTGCGTTCTCCCCTCGGAGTGTGTACTGTTCACGTTCTCTGTGCTTTTCTGCTGATCTGAGAGGTTATAGCTGATTAACGCTCTTGCTCTTCCATCCCTGTTCCTGTCAGATGGACGGCCTTATACACCGCTTCATTACCCTTCTGGCCAACACCAGCGACTGCAAGGAGAGTCGAATGTCAGATGCCAATATGGCTTGCCGTAAGCTTGCTGTTGCACATCCCATCCTGCTGCTAAGGTACACAGACTTCCGAGCTTAACCGTGACCATTCATTTCCTTCTTTCTGCATCATGCAGGATTACTTGAAGACAAGTAAAAATACATAAACACCACATTGGGGGAAGATTTATTAATACAGTGTTGAAGTAAGACAGCATGGAAGTAGATGGGAGAGGCAGGAAATGTGCCAAATGTTTCAAAGTGGGGCACAATATATGGAAAATTTGGTGCATCCTGCTTTGGGGTAGCTTCACACGTACCGGATCCGCAGCAGGTTTCATAGTGCGAGTTTGCAGCGAAATCCACTGTGGATCCTGGTAGTGTGAAGTTGAATGGGTCACATACCCACAGCAGAATTTTCCTTCAGCTGTCAGTATGTGACCCGGCCCGAAGCATACATTACCTGCTCGGCACCGCGATCATGTGTGTGACTCCCGGCTCCCATTGGTCCCAATCAGTATACGGCAGCACTGATTGGCTGGTAGGAAGCCGGAGCCTCACACACAGCTGCGGCGCGGAGCCCGGGGGCTGCAGGATGCGGGGGGTTAAAGGGGCCGGGTCACATACTGGCAGCGGAATGAAAATTCTGCTGTGGGTATGTGACCCATTCAACTTCACACTACCAGGATCCACAGCAGATTTAGCTGCAAACTCGCACCGTGAAACCCGCTGCGGATCCGGTACGTGTGAAGCTACCCTTGGAATTATTTCAGGAGGCATAAGGGTGCATAAAGGGAATTTATCACCTTGATAGGTACTGAAACATGTTCTTATGCTTCTAATATTTTTAAATTTTCAATTTTTTTTCTGCATGACGGCTCATCAGTCACAGATCAGCAGGGTGCAGGTACCCCCACCGATCAGTTGTTTGGTGCCCGCTCTACACAGTGAATGGGCCTTGACTCCCTTCATTGTGTAGCAATGACCTGTAACTGCAGCTCAGCTCCCATTTAAGTGAATGGCACCTGTGATGCAGTTAGAGGTCACTATCTCTACACAGTGACTGTAGACAAATAGCTTCCAGCTTCATTAACTGTGCAGGTGTCAGGGCCCCACTGATCAGTGACTGTTGAGGTACGCTGTGGATAGCAGAGCAGTGCTGGATCCCTGCGGAGTAATGCTCCGGCCACCCACTGTGCATTAATAGAAGAGTCAAGCTGTGGTTCCCAACAGCTGGCTGGGAGTGCCACTCTGCATGGATACACACTACAACCCTATATTCTCTGCATTGGTAAGGTCCCATAGTCTGGACTCTAAGGTATCATAGAGTGATGGCATATTCTAGGGGCTTTGCTATCACCTTATAGGATGGAAAATAACTCCCAAAGTTGTTTTATTCTTAATGTTAAAGGGGTTAACTGGGAAGCAGAAAAGGTCCTTCCTGTTCTGCTCCAAGGCGCTTCACTTCATTTCTTAGGCCATCTCGGAAGTATTCTTTCTGAGATCATAGGGAGGCGGTTGCATGTCAGGAGCATTGCATGCTGGTAAATCAATGCCTGCACACAATGACATGTTCCTGACATGCACCCGGACCCCTCTCTGAGACATCCAGAGAAAAGAAGTGAAGAACAGGGGAGCAGAACAAGTAGGACCTTTGCTGCTCCCTGAATAACCCCCATTACTTGTCAGTATGTGTCGTAGAAAGGCCTACTTGTATACGAGTCTGATGACCTTTGTCCTTTTTAGACATTTGCCCATGATTGCAGTTCTGCTACATGGCCGCGTGCACCTCAACTTCCATGAGTTTCGTCAGCAGAACCATCTCCCCTTCTTTACTCACATCCTGGGTATTCTGGAGCTTCTTCAGCCCCAAGTTTTTCACAGTGAATATCAAGAAGCCTTATGGGACTGTCTTCTCTCCTTCATCAAACTTTTACAGGTATGTGACACAGTATATAGGTGTGCTGTCCTGTCACTGTAAAGGAAGTCATCAGCTAATAAGATGCTATTCCATCTTGTATTCAGAATTATAGGAAGTACTCGCGCCAGCTGGGCGGCTTTATCAGTAAGTTTGTACAGTTCATCCACAAGTACATCACATGTGACGCCCAGGCAGCTGTGTCATTCCTGCAGAAGCACGCCGATCCCCTTCAGTAAGTGATTCTCCCCCTGGTGTTCTCTCTGTATATATTAACATCACATCCTATTTCTGTCAGATTGTGTACTGGTTCTGTCAGATATTCTGCAATGTCACTGGATCCTTGAAGCATACAGTGAATGTGGATTTATTTTATTCAGATATAGTGTACTTTATGTTTCTGTTTAGGGCTACAAGTACAAAACATTATCCTCCACTTATCAATCCTTGGGCTGCTGCCCCCCCTGCTGCTGCAAAACCTCCTGGCTGTCAGGGCATGGTTGGAGAACCACAGGTTACGGAACAACAAAATCTGGCAGCTGATTCAAATCAACTGGTGACAGAAAATGCCAGAGATTTGTCATTTATATCTGTTAAAAAAATCTCCTGTCTTCCAGTACTTATCAGCTGGTGTATGTCCTGCGGGAAGTGGTGTGTGCTCTCCAGTCTGACACAGTGCTCTCTGCTGCCACCTCTGTCCATGTTAGAAACTGTCCAGAGCAATAGCAAATCCTCATAGAAAACCTCTCCTGCTCTCCAGACTGGAAAGAATACACAACTTTTTGCAGGACATACAGCAGCTGATAAGTACTGTAAGACTGAAGATTTAATAGAAATAAATTTAAAATTTCAAGCATCATTTAAACGCATCAAAACTTTATTGACAAGGCGCTACTTGTGCCCGTAGTCAGTAAAGATGCATGCAGCGCCTGAAACACATGCATCCTGTGGATAGGTTGTAGGATAGGATCTGAAATGTGTTGACTGCAAGTAAGGACTCAGTAACATCATCATCTTGGGATACAGGTAGTGTCTGAAATGCGTCAGAAATTTCCCAGGTGCTATAGTGACAATTTTTTTCTTCCTTGTAAGGGAAGTTTGAATATGTTTTACTTTAATAGCTGGAATATTTTTCTTTCCGCTTAAAAAAACGGATCACGAACGGAAAGCACTTCCGTTTTTTTTTACATTGTAGTCAATGAGGACGGATCTAAAACGGAAGGTATTTCCGTTCACATCCTTTTTTTTCATCCGTTTTTGCACTGAGCATGCGCAGAAGCAGCAAGAAACCAAAGAAGAAAAATAAACGGATAGAAAAACGGATGCTGACTTATGCAAACGGATGCAAACTGATGTACAAAAGTCAGTTTTTTTAAGGCAAAATACAAACGGACCATTAAAAAAAGATGAACATTTTGCAATCCGTTTGCATCAGTCTGCTCATCAGTTTATGCTCATCCGTTTAATTAACAGGGACGGATCCATTAGAAACAAAGAAAAACGCTAGTGTGGCTGAGCCCTAAGGCAGTGTCTTCATTGCAATCCTGGTGCTTTATTTAAGTAGGTGATGTAGTTTTGCAACAGCTGGAGAGCCAAAGGTTGGGGATCATTGCCTTACACCTCAGTGTCCCATAGCCCGTCTGCTGGCGCCACTCTCTGCTCAGAGAAATGACATGTCACTTCTTTGAGCAGACAGCGGAGGAGCGCACGCACTCCCATAGAGAAGCAGTGTGAACATACCCTCAGGGCCCTATTCCACGGGACGATTATTGTTGACATAATCGTTAACGATAAACGATCCAAACGACCGCTATTGCAAAAGACCAGAAATCGTTCACCCATTTACATGGAACGATAATCGTTACTTATGATCGCTCTTGCGGTCGTCTTGTCTTCGCTATTGCATTCTTCACTACTGTGAACGACCGAACGACGTCTTATTCAATGCGAACGATTTGCGAACGAGTAACGATAAAAATAGGTCCAGGTCTTATTAAACGATCAACGATTTCTCGTTCGGTCGTTAGTCATTTACTGCTATTCAACCGAACGATTATCGTTTAGATTCGAACGATTTAACGATAATCTGAACGTTAATCGTCCCGTGGAATAGGGCCCTTGGTGTGTATCCCAAACCCCAAAAGCAGCTGTTAAGCAAGATAAAGGTAACCATCCCAAATAGGTGGAAACAGCCCCCCTGAGGAAGCGAGAACAGCCAAAATGTATTATATTTCATGATTTCTGTTGTCTCCCGCTTCCTTCTCCAAAGTGACTGCTGACAGAGTTGTTAGAGACAGGTATGTCAGCTTTGCACTATTTCTGAGCTCTCCGTATATTTCATTACAGTGGTTTGTCATCGGAGAACAATGACCTTACTACCCTCAAGTCTCTCCTGGCTGGTCTGAGCTTGCCCAGTAGAGGTGGGACTTTGGAGAAGAGTGCGGATGAAGAGAAAGAAGGTATGTACAGTAACTTTCATGCTTCACTATTCACTCAGATGTCTGCCATACAGCATAACGGCAGTGTATATCAGTGGGGGGTGTCAGAGATCAGACTCTTGTCGGTCATAAAGTGATGGCATATCTAATTGACACAAAAGTCACTTGACACCTTTGGGGCTGTCCTCAAAGGGCCTGTGTAATTTCCCTTTTTGTACATTGTTATGGGGGTTGCCGTCTTCCATGAGCTGTTTTTAACAGCTTTTAGTGACTTGCTTTACAGCAGTGTTTTTTAACTCCAGTCCTCAAGACCCGCCAACAGGTCATGTTTTGAGGATTTCACAAGTAATATAATTAATTAGTCAGCGCACCAGTTGCTGCCACAGCTGTTCGTTGTATGGGATATCCGCAAAACATGACCTGTTGGTGGGTCTTGAGGACTGGAGTTAAGAAACACTGCTTTACAGCAATACTCATGGACATAGATGACAATCAACAGGCCCTGACCCCTTGAGATGAATGTGAAACATTACTGAGCGTACTTTGTGACCTTTGAAGAGGTAATTTAACAGGTAGCTGCTATTGTCTTATACCGGTGCTATCTACTTAATGGTGTCACCTTTCACAGTAATGCTGTAAAGATCCCATTTCCGACTTGGGTCCCGCACTCACTCACAGGTTGGGGGGTGGGAGGATGCAGCAAGGATGCGACGCAGCAGTGCTGAGCTGAATGAGGTCGGCTCTGTTGTGTCTCCCTGTGACATTACACATGCCTTTAGGGACAATCTAAGCCCTGAAGACATGTGAGAGGGAGACTTACCAGTCCCTGACTACGGGTCCCATCACATGCCTGGCCACCAATATCATAACGGTCAGGATCCTAGGCAACTGCCGTCTTAACACAACAGCAAGACAGAAGGGCCAAAAGAAAGTAATTTAGTTAATGCGGCGTATTTGGAAAATTGCTGTCTTTTGCATTTCCAATCACCTAACAAAAGTTTAGGTGATGGGAATTCCCCTTTAACATAAAAACGTAAATATTAAATATTTAGGTAATTTTTTGATGACACATTCCCTTTAAGGATTTGGGACAGCCCAATTACAAGGGAACCTCAATCAATGACATATTGGTGTTTTTTTTTTACTATAATGTATTGCTGTATATGATTCTTGTGGGCTCTGCACATACTGCAGCATTGATATGTACAATGGATTAAAGGGGGAATACCCTGTCTACTTGTAGATCCCTATATAAAATGGAGGCAACTCCTTCAGAGGTTTCGTTTCATGTGGCTTAGTATGACAGCCTGACTTAAAGTAAAATTATTGCAGGTTATAAGCTGATATTTCTGTCCTTTGCTTTGGCTCAGATGAACCTGCTGCCGGTTCCCTTCCCCTAGTCAGTGTGTCCATGTTCACGCCTTTAACAGCTGCCGAAATGGCTCCGTACCTCAAAAGAATCTCGCGGAGCCACACAGTAGAGGGTAAGCATTTGTTTTTGATTTTTAACAGTGTTAAAGAAGATGGTGAATCATATTGCTTTATTAAAAAGAGGAAATGTGCCATTCCAATATTATTGGGACATACTAGGGGGTCAGATGCCAGGGGTTGTGGTGCTTATGTGAGCTCTAAAATCTCTTCAGTGTTCACATTGGCCCGTGCTTGCGATCGTACCAACGCTGTGACCCCTTCAAACAGCTGATCATCGTTAGTGTCGGGATTTGGACCTTCAATGATCCAATATTGAAGCACCCAGATTTTAACCTATAACCCCTGTAAACTCTAACATCTACCTGTAGGCCCCCATACACATGGTCATTGGGCAGTACCACCAAAATCACCATTATGATAAGCTTAAAGCAGAAGTCCAGGGTTGGCCTTTTTTTTTTCTTTCAAAAGAGCCAGGAAAGGGGTGGCTGAACACAACAACATGCACCTACCTCCCCGGCTCCAGTGCGGGGGTCTACTGTCTTCTGCTCCAGTTTCTCTGGGACCCCACCTCAGCCGCTGACTGGTAGAGCGGGCCTGATATGTCATAACCCGGGTTGCGGCTCAGACCATGATGCGGCTGGGGGACCGGGAACTGGAGCGGATGACAGTGGACCCCTGTGCTGGAGCTGGGAAGGTAGGTGCACGTTATGTTTAGCCACCTGCTTCCTGGCTCTTTTGAAAAATTAAAAAAGGCCGGCCCCGGATTTCTCCTTTAAGATTTTGTTGCTACTCTACAGGATTTTTTTTCCTTTTGGAGCATAAGCCTTTCCTTTACACCTCCTCCATGTATTAGAGCTTCTGTGGTGCTAGAGGTGAACCTGTACCATAAGATTTAGCGGCCCGGAGATTGATCTAGCCCGTACATCCGGCACTTGTTGCCTTTTATACTTCACATGGACACAGATTGGCTTGAAGATGTATTCGGTAATACGTTGCTGCGTCTTGTCACCCGCAGGCTAGAAACACTGCTGATATTCCAGAACCTTTGGAAGAACGCCGCGGTCTGAATTTATTAGAGGGAAGTTTAGAAAGAGCCAAATATAATTAAAGAAATCCCACAAGCGGCAGATAAAACACATCTTAGATCCATTGAGTTTTGATTTCTTCCCTTATTTATTTAATGCACCTCGGTTCCACTGCTGGTAATTCTATGTCCACGGCCGAGTCCGCCTGCAATCTGATTAGTTTCTAAAAGCCAAAGCATTGCCCGAGGCAGCGAGAGGCGTGCAGAGCTGGCAGCTGGGCCCCTTCTCCCAGGATCCATGCCGATCTGTCATCACACTTCATTCTTTCTGCAAAATGAATTGCTTGATTGAAAGACTGTGTTCTGTCCCAGCCTCCGATTGTGTCCTGCTGACCCAGCTTCTCCCCGGCGTGGGCTTGTGATGGATTTAACTTGATGTCTTTTGGACTTTGTTTCCTTTTTCTTCCAGACATCCTGCAGGTCCTGAGCGACATAGATGAAATGTCCATGCGTAGGCCTGAAATCCTCTCCTTCTTTGCTGTGAGTATGTCCAGGCTCTCTAGATAGATGTGCAGCTTTACACTATAATTTAGCTCTTTCCGCCTATTTATCTGACACGACGCATCCTTTCAGTATTAAAGACTATATCCAATGTTATCTGCATGTGAGGTGAATGCAGTTTTATATGAAATAACGTAGATTACCCTTATTGCATGCTGTATTACCATACCCTTGCAGCAAAGCAGTCCCAACAAATGTCTTATGACTGCTAAAAACATAACCAGCCCAACCAGATTATTGGGAGTCTGTCAGAGGTTTTGAGCTGACAGTACTACACAGAAGATGGTGGGGGAAAATAATACAAAGGATACCCTCTTTTCGTTATTGCCGTCAGATGCCACAGTAAGTTGTATAAAGGAAGCTGTCTTATAGAGACACTGTGCCTGGCAGTCTCTGGCGTGACGGCAAATTCAAAATTTTCTTAAATAGTCTGTACTATCACTTGGTAACTAGGTATGAGGGTCGGAGCCGTAGCAGCATGTAGTCACACTGCCTCTGCCCAGCGCCCACTGCTTTCCCAGCCCCTCATCCTTGATTGACAGCTTGAGCACTGAGAACCTAATGCAAAGGCCAGTGCTCAGGCTGCCAATCAAGTGAGTGGCTAGGACGAGGGTGGAGACAGCGTGACTACCTGCCACTGATGCCTACTTACCGGGTGCCGTGATGGATGATTAAAGATGAAGATTTGACTGCCGGGCACTGTGTCAGAAAGCTGTGTCCCGCAGCTGTAAGGGGCCTCCGTGGAATAGAGACAACGATCAGCTGATGATTGTGTCATCGGTTGATGGTTTATTTAGGTTCAAACCTAAAATCATTGCGCACACACCGCACATCACTGCCTGGAATAGCGATGCGCGGCAGGCGACCGACGATTTCACAAGCACCAAGCTTACCTAAGCATGTTGCAGGGCTCCTTCTGCGCTTCTTCTTCCTCCCAGTCCCACGCGCAGCAGCTTCGGTGCGGCCTGTCTTCGCAGACAGACCACTCAACCAATGGCCAGGACCGCTGCAGCCAGTGATTGGCGGAGCAGTCTGTCAGCTCAGACAGGCCGCACCGAAGCTGCTGCTCCGTGCAGGACCAGGAGGAAGAAGGAGCGCAGGAGGAGCCCTGCAACATATTTAGGTAATGTATGGTGTTTAAACAAGGGCTGCAAGGACATCGGTAACGATGTCTCTGCAGCCCTCGCTAAACGATTATTGGGCCGTGGAATAGGCCCTGTGAACGAGCACAGATCTAGCTGATCGGCGCTCGTTTACATTATTGATCGGCCCCCATCGGCCCGTGGAATAGGAACCTAAGGTACTGCATTCAACTCACTCTCCCTCCAGGGAGGTGATCGGTTCTCTATAACAGTACAACTCCTCTAAATGGGTTATCTCATGAGGACATCCATTCATATACCCAGTTAGGTCACATGGATATCATAGATCGGGCTGATCCCTGTCTATGGGTGGCAGACCATGGTTCCTCACTCATTAGAATGGCTGGCATGTATGATTCTACTTTTTCTCTGTAGGCTAAATACAAAGGCAGGAGACTTGTATTTATAAGCGGTGGCCCCCTTCATGTTTCCTTAACAGTTAAAGCAGTAAATTGTTTTTAAGTGAAGTCCAGATGGAGTACATGTCATTGATTTACCATCTGCAGTCGGTGAGCAGAAGCCTTTGTGTCGGTAACAGGAATACAATGGTGCTGACCTGTGAAGTGAGCAGCATGTCATTTCCTAAACCTTCCAGTATTCCTGGTGGGGCTGTTTCTTCATATTCACACAGCAGGGAATGCTGCCATCTTGTTCTATGCCAATACAGTGTAACAAGGCAGCAGCACATGGGTCGGCTCGTCTGTGATCTTCTCAACTCCGTATGGGGGAGAATCAATGCCGTTTCCAGTGCGCTTTCTTTATTGAGGATCTAGCGAGAGTCGCATGCCTTTTCTTTCTCCTTTTTGCAGAGTGATTTTCAGAGGCTTATGAGCTCCGCGGAGGAATCGTGTCGCAATCAGGCCTTCACCCTGGCTTTACGTGCCATTCAGTGTAATCCCAGGTGAGAGTCGCAGCTTTCTGTTTGGAGGTGGCTTTTGCTTGCTGTTTTGCTCTTACTCTTTTTATTTAGCTCTGGGGTGTACAGGAGCCTTCAGCTGCAGTCACATTTGTGGTCGGCATGTTAATCCCCAAAGGGCTAAAACAGAAGCTTTACTATCGGAAACACAAGTTATGTTGATAACAAATGCTGCAGTCTCTAAAAAATGTAGCATGCATTAGAATCTAGTCCCATAGATAACCCTATGCAGTGTATGTCTTGACACGTGTGACAATATTAAGCCCTCCCGGCTACAGGTAACATGCAAAAAGAATCACACGTAGGAGCATGTTAATTCCTGCATTTTAAGCTTTTCAGCCAGGCCGAGCACCAAAGTGCAGCAAAGGGTTGTTCGGCTGATCAATGGGGTCGGAGGGCTCTCACTCAGCTGTGTTCCTAACCCTATAGAATTGTATGGAACAGCAGCTCATATGCTTGACTGCCGCTCCTTGGTAAAGTAGCAAAGGACCCCTACTGATCTATTATTCAGCACTTATCTAGTTGACAAATTGTTTGAGCAAGAATACAACTTTTTTTTTCTTGTTATTAGGAGACACAGGGCACAATGGGTAGGAGGCGACACTAACCACATAAAATAAAAGTGTTAGCTACTTTTACCAGTATATACAGTACTTCTCCTGCAGAGAATAAGCTAAGCCTTAGGATATAGACACTTCTACTTCTCAGCAGGGCTTTTGGCAAGTGGTTTGTTATCAGAAGGAATAGAACAGATCACATACCGTATCCTCACTATTAGTACACTCCCCCTAAGGTGTATGTACCATATCTAAGACGATGCCTGAAGCAACCATCTCCCCACAATCACCCCTAGGATGCATCTTGCACTACAGAACCTTTAATATATGCTTTCTCTTAGCGTGGCATTACTTTAATAATGTACATAGATCCTACACATGATATACAGGGCTGCATTACATATAGGGTTAGGCCTTAGTACAGATTTTTCTCCGACGTCTTCATGTTTCTGGAGGAAACAGTGTGAGTACTGTCTCATGGTGTCTGTGTCCCCATCAGTTACTTTGTCCTGGTCATGTGGTCCCTTAATATCTGTGCTGTACATGGAGCGTATGCACTGGTAACCACTAGGTTAGTGTTCACTCCATTGCATTAGGTCTATGTGTCTATATTCTAACTAATATGACTCTCTTTTGTGCATGCAGTATTGCTGTAGACTTCCTGCCTACCTTCATGTATTGCCTGGGAAGCCGAGATTTTGAAGTAGTCCAGACAGCGCTGAGGAATCTTCCTGAATACACATTGCTCTGCCAGGGTGAGTTCTGCTTACAGGGATAAGGGTCCTATGACACGGGACGATGGCATCCCGATCAATACTGCAAACAAGCACCGATCTGTTAGATCGTCGCTTGTTTACTGGGCCTATTACACTGCCCAATAATCGTTTGACAACGACTGCACAGACCTTTTTAAGCAAGGGCTGCAAGGACATCGGTAAAGAGTATACATTACCTATCCACGCTCCAGGGCTCCTGCGCTTTGCTTCCTCCCCGGTCCTGCACACTGCAGCTTCAGAGTGGCCTGTCTGAGCTGACAAACCACGCAGCCAATCACTAGCCTGGACCGCCAGCTGCAGCACGTGGGACCTGGGAAGATGCAGACCACAGGAGGAGCCCTGGAGCTTGGATAGGTAATGTATACTGTTTGCAGAATCGTAGTGATGCGCAGTCAGTGGCCAATGATTTTAGGTTTGAGCCTAAAGCAATGATAACACTGAGCAATAATTGGCCCGATTCGGCCGATTATCGCTCCTTGTAATAGGGTCCTAAGTCATATTGCTAGGATATTCCATCACTCTATCAGTGGGGGTTTGATCTCTGGGATCCCCACCAATGCTGAGAATGAAGGGGCTACCACCGTGGCTCCTTCATTGTTATTTCCCAGCCACCCGCTGTGCAGGGAGCTTTAAAACAGTTCTGTTAAAGTGAATGGAGCCGGCTTTAGCTCTATGCACAGTCATTTGGTCAGGAACCCAACTGTATGGGAAGAGCCATGCTAGAGTAGATTATTACCCAGCACTTCAGCTTTTCTGATAGTTATAAGTGTTAATAAACACCCATTTATATTTGGTAGAAAATAGTAGTAACCTGATGTGTATACATGAATAATTGTGTCTCCACAGAGCATGCGGCCATACTGCTGCACAGAGCCTTCCTGGTGGGAATGTACGGACAGATGGACACCAGCCCACAGATTTCCGAAGCATTGAAGCTCCTTCACATGGAGGCCATGGTGTAAAAATACAACTAGGACTTTTTGAAAGTGGATGAGAACAGTGATAGCAGCGTATTAATATGGAATATTTTTTTTTTATATTAAAAGTGGATCAATAGAAACTATTGGCGTTTTATATAGTAGTGATACAACCAGTCATGACCCACAAAGAGGACAACAGTATGAAAGCCCTGTCTCAGTTGCATTGCATTGTTGGGAAGTGTGTTTCTTTGGTGCCAGCCCTTTGGTGTTGTTTGGTTTTTTTGGTGCCAGCTGGCACCAAAGAAACACACTTCCCAACAATGCCATTGTTAGGCTGCATCCCGGGAACCCAGTCTTATAGATTATAAAAAAGGGGACTAGAAATGTTTAGCACAATGAAGTTCCTCGAAAAGGGGAAAGTGGTGGAAATTGAAGTTCAGAATGGAAAGGCCACTCGCCTGAAGGTGTTCGCACAAAGATGGGCAATGAAGGACTTATCAGGTCGGGGAATTTAGCCAGCTAGCATTTAGGTTGATCTTTGATTAAAGAGGATGACCTCGTCCTACACACTGATTGAGATATTATATTGAGATTCCATATAAAACAGGTTAGAATAGCCGAGATATTGACCCTGCTTTATTTCCCGTCACCCGAACAGGACTATAATGATTTTACGCCTAATAATTTCCAGTTGACACTGTAGGTTTCTTACATTTACAAAAGCAGGAGGGGAGCATTGCTTTCCAAAGTCTATGAGCTCTGCTAGCTTTCAAAATGTGCATTGTATAAGTCGGGTGGATTAATCCTTATGGTAGGACACACTTTCTGCTATATAACAAACATGCATAGAACATGGTGACCCTCAGCTGCTGGAATGGTGTCACCTAAGACCCACACGTTTTCCAATTGACAGTAGTCCAATCTCACCAGCTGAGAATATGAAGGTATAAAGCCTATGAAGTCTTATGCAGACTTAAAGGAAACATTTCCAAGCAAACATACGTTTTGTTCAGAGGGTTATTCCACCAAATTCTTCTAGGGGCAAATCTGTAAATGGGAGAAACTCCCTACAAAAGAAGACTTGTGCAGGTCCGAAGGAATCTGTCTCCTCTCCGGATATTGTTCTAGTGAGGATGTAAAGCAGGTAGGTTCACAGGTTGCTGTTCCTTCTCTCTATAAATTAGGAGCAAATGACTCTTTCACTCATAGGATGCATTGGTCGAGCTGCATTTTTGATGAAATTGTATTGATTTGCCTGATGGATCCATCAGTCAATATCTGGAGTGAAAAATGTTTTGTCTAGTTTATCTCGGAGCTGATGCTTGTGATACACACATTGGACTTGCACAGGATTTGAGCCACTTTGTCTGTGCTGTTTACGTTACACCAAAAAAACCTTGAAGTTCAGTTGGAAAAAATGGTTGTTCCACTGCCTCTCCAGCATAGCCTCCACCTTTTCTTGGGTTAGAGAAGCCATGATAACTCATTTCTGTGAAGTTCTTCCTGGAGTATCCAGACACATTAGATGGTCCCTCTAAACTGGTGAGTTTGCCTGAGACATGAAACTTAAAGGGGAAGTCTGGCAAAAAATTTTATTATAGTATTGTATTGCTCTCCCCAATATTACATTTATGGATATTTCATGTCCATATGTCTGGTGTGCACCCATTTCTCCTATGCTCTAGATTTTCTCTTGTTTGGTTTCTGTTTATACACATTAGATGTCGCAGTCTCACAGCTGGCATATCTTATAGGCAGACGGACCTTTGGTGGATCTTATAGGCAGAAAGGTCTTTGGTGGAACAAAATTTGTGTCACTGTAGCCCTGGTGTGAAGGGCGTTACAGGCCGTCAATTCTTTCTAAAGAAGCCCCAGCTATAACAATGAAGCCTGATGTGTCCTTACAGGGATTCTCTTCATTTTTCAGTCTTCAATGTTTAGAAGGATCTCTTGAATATAGTTAATCCTCACTGGATTTAGATTAGCTGGTATCGGTGGAGAAATTCAGTACTAGCAAATTTTCTGCCCCAGTAAGCTCAAATGTGATTCCTATGTGCACTGCTTCTCCACTTATTCTCTATGGCAGTAGTTCTCAAACATTTTCTACTGGAGCCTCACCCAACAGACCAACGCAATGCCTGGGCCTCACGATCTGTGGTGAAAGTCAATTTAAAAGCTGAAAAATAGAGATCAGCGAACCGGGTTCGAGTCGATCCGAACCCGAACATTCGGTATTTGATTAGCTGGGGCTGCTGAACTTGGATAAAGCTCTAAGGTTGTCTGGAAAACATGGATACAGCCAATGACTATATCCATGTTTTCCACATAGCCTTAGGGCTTTATCCAACTTCAGCAGCCACCGCTAATCAAATGCCGAACGTTCGGGTTCGGATCGACTTGAGCAAGCTCCAGGTTCGCTCATCGCTACTGAAAATTATACTAGGGCTACCATTTCACCCGTCTCCCAAGCTCTATATACTAATAAAACAAGTACAAAATAAATTAATAATGTTCAGCTGGGCCTCACCAACAACTAGGGGACGCCACACAGTTTGAGAAGCACTGCTCTATGGGACCGTCCAAGATAGCTGAATGCGAGGTTGGTTAAAAAATGGGTTATAGCATCGAAAATATGAGAGAAGAATTGGCCATGTGCTGATTCATGCGTCTGAGACCCCTGACGTAACCATCTGTTTGGGAAGTTGCCATCAGCTGCTCCTTTCCCTTGCAGTGGCCACTATAGGAGAGATGTGGTATTACATGTGTCCAATAAATGGCTTTGCTGCTGGTTAGGTTCGTCTCTCTACTTTTGCCCTATGCTGTGTCATCTATATTCCCTAATTGTCGAGATGAGACAATTCCTCCTGATCTATCCTGGAGAGTGGGTGTAATGTGATCGCAGCTTTGAAGTTTCCTTGTGTGTTTAATCAACAATTCTGCAGCGTTGTGTAAAGGTGTTTTTGTTGCCGCGCTCCTCTTACCTTCAGCCGTCTCCCCCCCCCCCTAGAACTCCTCGCATGTGAACCAATATGTGTGGCTTTGAAGTCTGAGAGGTGAATGCTTTCTTCCAGACAGGGAGTATTTTGTTAGTTTGTGGCTTTTTACCATGAAGAGAAGTTTTAGTTCTCGCTTCCTACCCTCTGCCAGCGACCCAGAACTAAGCCCTCCACCTGGCAGGAGATGAGATACAGTTGCAGGTTATGATACCATGGGAATACCCTGGTGATTCCTCCTCTATAGAACAATGGCAGCCAATGTTCTTTGTCTGGTTGGGGTTTGGCTTTTCTTATGTTTTGCCCAAAATTTATAAAATGTGCAGAAGGTAAAATGGCCACTGGGGATGTGGCCAGCTGAAGCCAAACCACTGAATGGGCTTTCTGGATTAAATGGGGGTGCAGACGCAAAGGATGGCTTTAGTTATAAGGATTTTCCTCTCTATAGACCTTTATGGCTAGAGGTGAGCGTTACTCCTGCATGCTCAAGGTCCAACGTTGGGATTTTTGATTTCCGATGGGTGAAGAAGTTGGATGACCTAGGGAGTCCTGGAAAACATAGACGCATTGAAGTCCTTGAGATGATGAAGGAAACACACTAGTTGCCTCCCGGTGATAAAATGGTGGTCAGTACCTAGGGCCGTATTCACAGCTGGTGCTCTTCTAGGCACTTAGAATGCAAACTCCCCATTATGGTAATTCCAAAAGCGGCAGAGTATTTTTGCATGCAGATATTCTTTGTTTCACTCAATGGAATGCTGCCTCCCTTAAAGTGTCACTGTTGTATTTATTTATTTATTTTTCAAATCAATAGTACAGGCGATTAAAAAAAGCTTTGTAATTGGATTTACTAGGCAAATATGCCATTATCTGCATTCAAAAAAAGACTTTTCCCAGGCCCCCCCTTCCTCCTCCCTCCTCTCTCATCTCTCATTCACTGCTCATTATCAGGAAAGCATGTCTTGTTGCATCAGACGTGCCCTGTCTGTTCTATGGAGAGGGGAGAGGGAAGGAGGGATATTAGTCAGCAGCAGAGAGCAGAGAACACAGGATTACATAGCGGGAGCTATGTAAAAGCCTCTATTCAGAGGTCAGAGAGGTCAGTGCTGACTAATTTACATGTAGCTGTAAATTAACTCTGTGTTGTCCTGTTTTGGTGCCTCATCTCCCTCTACCCCTCCCCTCTCCATAGAGAACAATGAAGACGGGAGGAGAGGTTCAAACTGCTTTCTCATGATAAAAATGCATTTAATCATTATAACCTCATACTAGTGAGAAGAAGCTAAGGTCTGTAGTCACTCCATGTGGTGACCAAAGCTTAGTTCCATTCATCCCTCAAGCCTTGACAACTAAGGGCCCCATTCCACAGGAGCGATAATCGGTCGAATCGGCCCGATTCGGACGATTTTCGCTCGGTGGAACAGAGAGAACGATCAGCCGATGATCGTGTCATCGGCTGATCGTTCATTAAGGTTCAGACCTAAAATCATTGTTCGCCACCCACGCAACGCTATGGTTGAATAGCGGTGCGCGGCGGCGACCGACAATTTCAGCAGAACCATACATTACCTGTTTGGGCGCAGGTCTTCTTCTCCCAGTCCCACGCGGCAGCATCGGCTTCGGAGCGGGGCTGTCTGAACTTACAGACCGCTCAGCCAAACACTGGCCGGAGATGCCGCGGCCAGTGATTGGCTGAGCGGTCTGCCAGTTCAGACAGCCCCGCTCCGAAGCCGATGCTGCCACGTGGGACCGGGAGAAGAAGACCTGAGCCCGGACAGGTAATGTATGAAGCAAGGGCATCGGTAACAATGTCCTTGCAGCCCTTGTTTCACGATCATCGGGGCCATGGAATAGGCCCAGTAAACGAGTGCCGATCTAGCAGATCGGCTTTCGTTTACATCGTTGCTCGGCCCGTGGAATAGGGCCCTAACTCTACTTGAGACTCTAGACCTCAATTTCCACACTACTCCTTGAAGACCATAATTCTCTGGGTCAGCTGAGTATTTATAGACAATAAGAAAGAAACTGACCAAATTTCTTCTAAAAAGAGCACCACATCCGTCCCCAGGTTGTGTGTGGTATTGCAGCTCTGTATCATTAAAGTGAATGGAACCAAGTTGTAAACCACACATGCTGACGTCAGGTGTGGTGCTGTTTTTGGAAGAAATCAGGTCTGTTTTTCTAATTCTGGACCACCCCTTTAATTCTATTACCTTCTCATTTTTTAATAGAAAGTTCTAAAATATAAACCACATTAGTAAGGATTACATGAACATCTATCAAATCCCTCTTGGCACTTTGTAGAGAGGTTCCTGGGCATGAAAAAGGTGATTCCTGTTTGGCTTCTCTCCCCCTGTACAGTTCTAGCACTGCATAGCGATTCTGGTGCTCATAGGAAAAAAACTGGCTTGTCTAGTTGTTTCCCTGTCAAAGAACCTGGCCAAAGACCTGTCTGCTGTGCTCCCTCTCTCTCCCACCGGGGTCTGTCTAGCCTGCCTGTGATTGGTGGGCTCTGTGTGTGCAGAGAGAAAGAAAGGAGAGGACAGGCTGAGGAAAGGAGGGAAAGCACCTGAATCTGTGAGTGGACAAAAGGCAACATGTGACATACAATAGTTAGCCCTGTGCATACTTCAGCTGTGCATAGAATAAGCTACATACAAACACAATAGTGACACCTAGTGGGAAAAATACTAACTGTAGTGGACACCTCATCCTACTTGTGTGAACCCGAGGGAGTTACCTTACTCAGGTGCAATAAGTTTTATGGGCCCGTAGTGGGTCACTACATATCTCTATCTATCTATATCAATCACCTATCTATCATCTATCTGTGGTGGCCCAGTAGCTGGCATCTCAGGGAAGTTTAGGGTCACTTGGGCATAACCCTGGAGTTAGACCCACCCCGGGCTCTTGGCACCGCCACAGCACAGAGCGAGAGCATAGCCCAAGTATACAGAGTTGTGTAGGTGCAGGTGCTTAAAGAGTAAACCAGAGTCCAATGTGTTTGGCAAAAATAGAATTCTTTACTGGAGAATAACTTGGTGCAAACAGTACACGTGATGACAGTGCAGTGGAACAGTACAAATCTTTATGGAAAACTTAGGTGCTGACAGTTGAGGTAGAACCGGTGCTTTGCAGTAGAGGGAGAGAAGAGGAGTTGCCAGAGGGGCCCTGCCCAATGTAGTAAGTGTGCGCTGCCGCAACAGGTGAAGTAACAGAAGATGTGAAAGAGAATTCCCTGACGTCCCACAGCGGCACAAATGGGGTTTATTGCCCCTGTGTACTGGGCAGGACAAAAAGGAATCTTTAATAGACTAATCAAAAGAGAGGAAGAGACTCATCCCCTCCAGGAGTATAAATGAAGCCTTATCCCGGTACTTTTTGTCCTGGTGTAGGGCAGGACTGTCTGTTCTCCCCTCCCCCCGTTTTTTTCCTTGTTTCTATCCTTAGATTTGCGGCCGGCGCTGTGGAACGCACTTTTGCGTTCCATTGCGCTACACCGCACCGGAAGTGACGCGTATCGCGTCGTTTCTGGTGACTAGTGCATGCGCGGTTCGCCGGAGAGGACGCGATCTGCGTCATCAAGCTCCGGCCGGATGTAGGCCCCCGCTCGGGCTTATACAGCGCCTGGAACGCCATTTCAATTGCAGGTAACCTGGCTGTATGTCAGTTGGCTGCTCTGGATATCTTCCGCGTGTTTGCAGCAATAGTCACCTTCCTGCTCAATTATCAAGAATGAGCCTAATATCCATGATGTGGTTGTCTGGGTCAAGGATCTCGTGCAGTAAGACTTCTGGAATAAGGTTGGAAAATTTAAGTAGATATTAGACTATTAAGGAGGATATGGCTGCCATGATTCCTAAAAAGAGATCCAGAAGAGGTTATACTTCCTCTCCGTCTGCATTTGGTGAAGATTATACCATTTTGGATGAGGTTCATTCCTATCCCTCCCGCAAAGATGTGGATGAAAAGGAGGATAAATTTATATTTAATCCTGACAAGATTTCTAGACTTTTAAAGGCTGTTCAAACTGATAATCCTGATGATTATGCTGATATGCCAGGCTCCTCTAAGGGGCCTAAAGGTTTTTGTGTTGATGAATTTGTGTCGGACTTAATTCAGTCTGAATGGGATAGGTTAGATAAGGCTCCCCCTATTAGTAAGAGATTTTGGGCCTTATTTCCTCTGAACGAGCAGCAGTCCAAAACTTGGACCAATCCCCCAAAGGTTGATAGAGCCATTTCTAAGTTAAATAGAAATATTATGGTACCCTCTGAGGATGGCTCGAGTCTAAAAGACCCTATGGACCGTAGGATTGAAGCCACGCTCAAAAAAGCCTAGAACACTGCTGCAGGTCAAAGAGCTATTGCTGTTTCTAATCATGAGGTCTCAAAAACTCTAAAGAAGTGGGTGTCTAAAATTCAGAATGATATTGATTCTGGTATCAGTAGAGATTCTATTCTAGATTCTTTTAAAAATCTTTCATTGGCTGTAGATTATTTGTATGATTCTGCATCCCATCATGTAAGGTTGGGAGCTAGAGCCATGGCTTTGTCTTCAGCATCTCGCAGAGCCTTGTGGTTACGTCCTTGGGCGAGTGACAACCAGTCTAAATATAATGTATGTAATTTAGAATATACTCCAGGTAAGCTTTTTGGAGCAGAACTGGACACACTCATGGAGGAGCTATCAGACAAGAAGGGTAAATCCTTACCTAGTGCTCGGAGTTCCTTTCGGAGGAGACAAGCTCGTTCCCCCCCCCCCCCAGGAACAGACAGTATCGCTACAGAGGTAAAGGCAGAGGTTACGGTAATTACAGGAAAGGAGGTCAGAACAAGGGAGCCAAGTCACCGAATAGAAAGAAAGAATTCTGACGCTACATTAGAGGTAGGGGGCCGAATTGCACAGTTTCTTCCAGCCTGGGAGAAAGTTGTGTCAGATGTTTGGGTGATAAACATAATAAAAAGAGGCTATGTGTTACCACTTCACCCCCTGCCTCCAGAACGCTTTCTTGTATCCTCCCGTCTTTCTCCGCAGAGACAGATCGTTCTAGAAGATTCTATCCTACAGTTACTCAAGATCAGAGCCTTGGAAGAGGTCCCGATTGCGGAAAGAAGATCGGGAGTTTATTCCCCAGTATTTCTGGTCCCAAAACCCTCAGGGAAATGGAGATTGATTATAGATCTGAGATATTTGAATCAATTTATGACAAAGAACAAGTTCAGGATGGAGACGATAAAATCTGTAAAGTCACTTCTGAACAAAGGAGACTACATGGCGTCGCTGGATCTCAGGGACGCATATTTCCACATTCCCATATTCGAGAACCACAGAAAGTTCCTGAGGATAGCCGTGTACATCAAAGGTCGGTTGCATAATTTTCAGTTTAGGGTACTTCCCTTCGGGATTACATCTGCCCCCTTTGTTTTTACGAAGGTAGTAGCTGCTGTCGTTGCTCCTCTCAGGTTACAAGGGATCTCTGTCATCCCATACCTAGACGTAGGGCTGGGCGATATGGGCAAAAAATAAAATCTCGATTTTTTTAAAATTTTTTGACGATTCTCGATTTAAATCTCGATTTTTTTCCTTTTTTGCCAAATAAACAGAACATTTTCTCCCTGCAGCATCAGATACTATTTTAATATTTTAGACAACAACTGTATTGATTTCCAGTGTAACAGAGGCCCCATATAGTATAGGAAATCATGTTTGTGCCTCCATCTACGTAGGGTGTAGTAGTGGAGGTATAGTGGATAGGGGGTGTAGGAGTGGAGGTATAGTGGATAGGGGGTGTAGGAGTGGAGGTATAGTGGATAAGGGGTGTAGTAGTACAGGTATAGATGAGGGGTGACTGGGGTAAAACTGAAGGGGACTGGGGTGACACTGGGGGACACTAAAGGGGACTGGGGTGACACTAAAGGGGACTGGGGTGACACTAAAGGGGACTGGAGGGACAATGGGGGACACTAAAGGGGACTGGGGGGACACTAAAGGGGACTGGGGGGACACTAAAGGGGACTGGGGTGACACTAAAGGGGACTGGGGTGACACTAAAGGGGACTGGAGGGACAATGGGGGACACTAAAGGGGACTGGAGGGACAATGGGGGACACTAAAGGGGACTGGAGGGACAATGGGGGACACTAAAGGGGACTGGAGGGACAATGGGGGACACTAAAGGGGACTGGGGGACACTGGGGGACACTAAAGGGGACTGGGGTGACACTAAAGGGGACTGGGGTGACACTAAAGGGGACTGGGGTGACACTAAAGGGGACTGGGGTGACACTGGGGGACTGGAGGGACACTGGGGGACACTAAAGGGGACTGGGGTGACACTAAAGGGGACTGGGGTGACACTAAAGGGGACTGGAGGGACAATGGGGGACACTAAAGGGGACTGGGGGGACACTGAGGGGACTGGGGGACACTGAGGGGACTGGGGGACACTGAGGGGACTGGGGGGACACTGAGGGGACTGGGGGGACACTGAGGGGACTGGGGGGACACGGGGGACACTGAGGGAACACTGAGGGGATTGGGGGGGGACACTGAGGGAACAATGAGGGGACGGGGGGACACACTGAAGGGGACGGGGGGGACACTGAGGGAACAATGAGGGGACGGGGGGGACACTGAAGGACACTGGGGGGGGACACTGAAGGACACTGGGGGGGGACACTGAAGGGGACTGGGGGGGACACTGAAGGGGACTGGGGGGACACTGAAGGGGACTGGGGGGGACACTGAAGGGGACTGGGGGGGGACACTGAGGGAACAATGAGGGGATTGGGGGGACACTGAGGGGACACTGAAGGGGACTGGGGGGGGACACTGAAGGAACAATGAGGGGACTGGGGGGGACACTGAGGGGACTGGGGGGACACTGAAGGGGACTGGGGGGGGACACTGAAGGGGACTGGGGGGGGACACTGAGGGAACAATAAGGGGATTGGGGGGACACTGAGGGGACTGGGGGGTGACTGGTGCAGCTGGAGGTGATTGGAGCAGGAGGGCACATACATCTCCTCCTCCTCTCACCTCCACACACACGCTCCCCTCCCGGCCAGATATGGAGGTCCCGGGTCTGTGGAGGAGGAGGCCGCAGGGACTACAGTAGGTGGTGATCGCATAGCTGCGGGTCACGGAGCTATACAGCGGGAACGGGGGTCTGCACCGAGCCCCCCAATCCCGCTGTATAGCTCCAGGACGAGCAGCGCCGCGATCACCACCTACTGTAGTCCCTGCGGCCTCCTCCTCCACAGACCCGGGACCTCCATGTCTGGCCGGGAGGGGAGTGGGACGCTCAGTGGAAGGGGCGGGGGCAGGTCAGCGGCGGCGCTGTCAGTGGCTGGAGGCCGCCGGCACTGCACCGCCCCTCTCCAGCATCTTCTCCCCGCTCACCCACACCGTCCCTCTACGGCTCTCCCGCCGGCCTGCACCGCAACCCCCCTTCTCTCAGCTCCTCCCCGGCACCGCAGCCCGAAATGATTTTTTGTGAAAATCGAATTTACGATTTTCACAAAAAATCTAATCGATTTCAACGTTCTGGACGATTAATCGAATTAATTCGATTAATCGCCCAGCCCTACCTAGACGATTGGCTTCTCCTTGCAGATTCAGCCGAACGTCTGAATCACAATGTTTTAAGAACGTTAGATCTCCTATCCTCTTTAGGATGGATAGTCAATTGGGAGAAGTCAGATCTGACTCCCTCATGAGTTACCCTCAGAACTCTGATGTGGTTTCTAGGTCTCCTTTCCTCCTCAGCGGAAGCAGTCCCTTGGGCCTTGTGGCATATGAGAACTCTTCAGTCAGAAGTTCTTCAGGCATGGAACAGGAGACCGTCAGGCTTAGAAAAGAAGATAAGATTATCCTCGGAAGCAAGAACCTCGCTCCACTGGTGGTCTCGAGTAAAAGATGGATGCAGCCTAGAAGAACCTATTTGGGAGATTCTGACGACGGACGCTTCAGGCTCAGGCTGGGGAGCGCACCTAGGAGACCTAAACATTCAAGGCACCTGGTCACCCTTAGAAAGAACCCTCTCTTCAAACGAAAGAGAGCTGAAAGCCATTTACAAAGCCCTGCGACACTTCTCTCCTCACCTTCAAGGTATGGCGGTGAAAGTGAAGACGGACAACATGGCGTCAGTCTTTTATATCAACAAGCAGGGCGGCACTCGATCGAAACCTCTTCTAACAGAGGTAGGAAGGATCTTGAATTGGGCGGAGAAAAACATACCTCGCCTCATGGCGATTCACATCAGAGGAACTCACAATGTCTTAGCAGATCGTCTGAGCAGGCAGATGACGATCCCAGGAGAGTGGTCCTTGAGCAGGACCATCTTCAATCAGATAGTCGAAAGATGGGGACGACCAGAGATAGACTTAATGGCGACAAGAAAGAATGCGAAGGTTCCAAGATTTTGCTCTCTATACCAAGCAGATCGCCCAGAGTTCACAGATGCGATGTCAATAGAGTGGAACTTCAACCTAGCCTATGTTTTTCCGCCCACGGCCATGATCTCCAGAGTACTGAAAAAGATCAGACAGGATCAGGCCTCAGTGATAGTGGTCATACCCTTTTGGCCAAAGAGATCCTGGTTTGCCCAACTCATATCAATGAGCAAGGGAGACTATTGGAAACTACCATTGGTACACAACCTGGTGTCTCAGGGCACTCACTTGTGTCAGGATCTAGGGGCTCTCCACCTCACAGCTTGGAGATTGAAAGGACCCTACTAAGCGGCAAAGGGTTTTCCAATAGAGTGTTGGAAACACTGTCTCATACGAGAAGTGATGCTACCAACAGGTCTTACTCTAGAGTCAGAAAAGTTTTCCAGACTTGGTGCTCTTCTAGACAGAAAGACCACTCTGATCCTTCTACGCCGGATATACTTGAGTTTTTACAGGATGGATTTGATAAGGGCCTCTCTCCAAGTACCCTTAAAGTTCAGTTGGCTGCTATGTCGGTTTTCCTACAGAGAAGACTCTTGCTGATTCCTGAGGTGAAGAGTTTCATTAGGGCGGTATCTCGTCTGCGCCCAAGAATCTCCAGACCGGTGTGTCAATGGGATTTATCTTTAGTCTTAAAGGTACTGGCTGACCAGCCCTTCGAGCCTATTGCGGAGATTCCCCTCAAATTACTAACCTTAAAGACGGTTTTTCTGTTAGCCATCACCTCAGCTAAAAGGATTGGAGAATTACAGGCCCTATCTTCAGCTGAGCCTTATACAACATTTCTTCCGGATAGGGTGCTCTTCCGATACTTACCTACCTTCGCTCCAAAGGTACCTACCTTTTCAAACCTAAACCAACTGATTTCTATTCCTATTCTGTCCCAAGAGGCCATTGCGGAGGACCAAATATTGGGAAAATTGGATATAGTAAGATGTCTGAAGGTGTATCTACAGCGCACAGAAGAATTCAGAGAAACAGAGAATCTATTCATCTCCTTTATGGGGAACAATAAGGGAAAGAAGGTTTCAAAACCCACACTTTCAAGGTGGATCACAGAGTGTATTAATATGTGTTATTCCCTCTCTGGCTGTGAACCTCCGGAATTCGCCAAGGCACATTCCACTCGATCAGTGGCCTCCTCTTGGGCAGAAAAAGCTCTAATTCCGCTTAATCAGATTTGCCTATCAGCATCTTGGTCTTCTCCCAAGACCACCTTCAAGTATTATAGGATCAGTTCCTTATCTTCTCCAGTCTTTTCGTCTTCCGTCATACAGGCTGCTATGCAGGTTCCTCTCCCTGCTGGGGTTAGTACTAGCTAAATCCCCATTTGTGCCGCTGTGGGATGTCAGGGAAGTTAACATTCTGTATGTTAATGTGTTTTCCCTAAGTCCCATCAGCGGCACAATCTTCCCTCCCATTGGAAATATTAGTGTATGGTTATGTATTATAGTTGTCTTTATAATAAAACTGAGTGAGTACCGGGGTAAGGCTTCATTTATACTCCTGGAGGGGAGGAGTCTCTTCTTCTCTTTTGATTGGTCTATTAAAGATTCCTTTTTGTCCTGCCCAGTACACAGGGGCAATAAACCCCATTTGTGCCGCTGATGGGACTTAGGGAAAACACATTAACATACAGAATGTTAACTTCTCATACTCACGGATGACTGTTCTAGTCTTCAACTGCCTTATGCCCCCTAGTTGCGGGCTACCCATTCTAGGGTAATACAAGCCTCAGTCATCTGTTATCTGGATGAAGCAGACTCCCAAGATTGCCCAGTCGTCCTGCACTGAGCAGTGGGATACGTAGACGTACTGTAGCTTTGTCCCACTGGAGTCAGTTCCTATTGCTTCAGGTAACTGGACATTTTAGAGAGGTTTCTGGCATGGGCAAGGTGTTCCCTATTTGGCTTCTCTCCCCTTTGTAGAGCTTAGCACTGCATAGTTGTTTTAGGGTTCATAAGGAGAACTTTGTAGCTGAGCTGATCCTCACACATCCACTCACTTGGACCTTTAGCCACTTACTAACTTCCACCAAGAACTAACTAATGTTAACCCTCCTGTGAGTGGTGGAGCTGAGCGTGTATGAGAGAGAGAAGACAGGATAGGACAGCAAAAGCACCTGTGACTGGCCAATACATAACATGTGACACAAAACAGTTAACCTTTCTACACCTTCAGCTGTGCATAGTACAGAATAAAGACAGTAGTGACACCTAGTGGGGAAAACAACAACACACCATTTCCCACTTGTGTGAACCTGAGGGAGTAACTCGGGTGCCATAGACAGCACCCTGTGCTGGGACTCTATCTATCTATCATCTAGATCAGTCATGTCAAACTCTGGCCCGCGGGCCAAATCTGGCCCACAGTGCCATTATTTTTGGCCTGCTGAGCTTTTTCATTGCTGTATTAAATCTGGCCCGACTGACGTTGCAGCTAATTATAATATGGGTGGTACGGACAGCTGCTCAGACTGGCTACTATAAAAAAGACTATTTGGAGAGCTGGCTTTTACATAAGAGACTGTTGGGGAGAGCTGGCTTCTTTATAAGACTATTGGAGAGAGCTGGCTATTATGTAAAACTATAAGGGAGGGCTGGCTACTATATAAGAGACTATTTTAGGGACTGGCTTCTGTATAAAAGACTATTGGGACACTGACTACTATATAAGAGACCATTTGGAGGACTGGCTTCTATATAAGACACTATTGGGGAGGGTTGGCTTCTACATAAGAGACTATTGGGAGATCTGGCTACTTTCTAAAACTATTGGAGAGAGCTGGCTATTATATAAAACTATGAGGGAAGGGTGGTATTGTATAAGAGACTATTTTAGGGACTGACTTCTATATAAGAGACTATTGGGGAGGGCTGGCTACTATATAAGAGACTATTTGGAGGGCTGGCTACTATATAAGACACTATTTTGAGGGCTGGCTACTAAATAAGAGACTATTTGGAGGGCTGGCTACTATATAAGAGACTATTTAGAGGGCTCACTACTATATTGAGCACTATTGAAAGGGGAGGCTACTATACAAGACACTATTATAAGGGCTGGCTACTATGTGGGGCTCTAATAGTAGGCCTGGCTTGTATGTGGGGCACTATGGGAGGGGGCTTCTACATGGGGCACAATTATGGGATTACCTACTCATTGAGGGGTATAATGGGTAACAACCATGTGGGGACATTTACTTTAGGATAGACAGTGCCGGGAAGGCCGCACGCTGCTCTGACAGTGCCAGAAACGCTGCATGCACTCTTCATTAAATATTAAGGTTGACCCGCGACTTTCTCCGATTTTTTAATTTTGGCCCACTGTGTAATTGAGTTTGACACCCCTGATCTAGATAGATAGATAGATAGTTAGATGATATATTTTTCCTAACCAAAGTCTCCTCCAGGAGTCTCCCACCTATATAGCTGTTCAGTTTTCTTCCTTTTGGAGGTGAGTGAATTTGCACATGAGCCAATGTAATAGCTAATATCTGTCTATCAGTACTTTCTATCCCGCCATCAATAATCCGCAGCGGTGGCTGTGTGATGAATGTGTGGGGCTGCAGGGCAGTGCGGTTCTGGGTGAATTCCTCCGCTAGACAGCTGCTGATGTATCTAATGCACGCAGGTGAGTGCGGCTAATTCAATTACCTGCTATTTGTAAGTGATTTGGGTTGTCATGCTTTCCGCTGGGTTCTAGAGAGAAGGAATTTTCTCTTCTTTGAGAAAGTGATCTGGCTTCAAAGCTCCTCCGGAGGTAATCCTGGCGCAGGCAGCTACCTTTTTCTCCTGTGTTAGCACAATTCTCTACATAGTCATTCATTTATCTACTCCTAAAGAATAACTGCATTGCTTTATGCTCAGGGGATTGCAGATTAGTAGGGCTAGATATCCAGTATGAAAAACTTTTTTTTCCCCTTTAAATGGTGCCACCCATGTCCAAGTTTATGTCCATTATTACAGTTTAGCCTTATTTAAGTAAATATGAGAAGTGCAATACCAGACACAGCCTATAGATAACAGAGGCGCTGTTTTGGAAACTTTTTGATTCTAAGTTAAAATAAGGTATCTATGAGACCATCTCTAGAATGTGGCCGAGTATTTGTTAGTATTGACTCCATTCATTGTCTATGCAGCTGCTGAGGATAGCTTACACTTGGCAGAGGGTCCTATCCTTTTCCTTATTCTTTACCTTGGAATACCCTTTACTTGTTCTCCTTATACATATCATCTGCAACCTTTAGCTCTCCCAGGTGATAAAAACTACAACTCCCAGGCCTGCCAGTGTGCTGGGACTTTTGTAACAGTTTTGTATAAGTTGAAGCCACAAGTTGAAGACCCCTGGTGTATAGTACAACGAGGAATGACGCTGTCAAACAAGTTTAGTTGTGACTATTTTAAACCAATCTCCCTATGTCATTCAGTTTGAGACTCAAATACAACTTTTCATAAGTTGCTGCTCATGGTGAGACTAACAATTCTATTCAGTCTCCTTCCCCCAGTTCTTAGCTGCAGCTTTCTGCTGGAAACAAAAAAATTGTTATGTGAGCCTCTCTCTTTGTCTCCCCCTCCTCCCCGCTCCCTCTGAGACAGCTGATGTAAACAAGTCCCTTACTGGCTTTATTTGCAACATTGTTGCTTCTTTGTAATGCTGGGAGGGTTGATCAGAGTAAGTTCATCAGCAACTTGACCTCAGAATAACCCTCCCAGCATTACAAAGAAGCTACAATGTTGCAGTTAAAGCCAGTTAGGGACTTGTTTACATGAGCCGTCTCAGAAGGGAGAGACAGAGAGAAAAGCTCACACACAGTATTTTGTGTTTTCGGCAGAAAGCAGCAGCTGAGAACTGGGGGAAGGAGACTGAATAGATAATAACAAGTATGGAAGGAGCAGTAACAAATCAAAAGTTATGTTTGAGTGGAATACCCCTTTAGGGTACATTCACATTCACACTGATTTTCTGCGGATTTTCTGCGGATCCGCAGCAGATTTCATTTAAATAACTGAACACAGCATCAAATCTGCACCATCAAATCTGCTGCGGATCTGCTGCAGATCCTGTAAGTGTGAACGCACCCTTAGGGTGCGTTCACACCTACAGGATCTGCAGCAGGTCTGCAGCAGATTTGATGCTGTGTTCAGTTATTTAAATGAAATCTGCTGCAGAAAATCAGCTGCAGATCCTGTAGGTGTGAACGCACCATTAAGAAGCTGAGATGGAGGATGCGGTGGTAAGAACCTCAAATAGGAGAGCTAATTCAGCTGAAGTACGGTAGGGGTTCGATACAGGCTAAGGGCCCTTTTAGACGGGGCGACTATTGGTGCGGAAAATCCTTATACCGTTCGAATTTAAACAAGAATCGTTTCATATGAATGCAGGCAACGATTGAAAAATTGTGTGTTGTTGATCGCATCTTTTGAGCTGAATGTAAATTAAACGCTATGGGGGAGATTTATGAAAGGGTGTAAATATACACCTGGTGTAAACTGCCCACAGCAACCAATCACAGCTCAGCTTTCAGCTCTGGTAGAATATAAGAGGAGCTGTGATTGGCTGCTGTGGGCAGTTTACACCAGGTGTATATTTACACCCTTTCATAAATCTCCCCCTATGTGTGAACATAGCCTAAATGTCTCCAATAGAGATGAGCGAAGCAGCCGGAAATTTGTTTAGCAAGCTTTGCGAATTTTCAATTTGCGAATCTTAACCAATTTCATTAAAACAGCCAAAACTATATCAGCTACAATACTGGGACTATTCCAGAATTTGTTAAAATCGCAAGAAAAAAAAAAAATGTCAATCATCCAGTCACTCATTCCGCCAGTCCTCCCCTCTCTGTCCCTATATCGAGGAGCTGACATCACAGAGGGGCCTGCAGCTGATTGGACGGGTGCCAGGGATTATGGTTAATCCCTTTCTCCCGCCCAGTGACGCCCCAGACAGCATGTGCGGCTGCCATTTTGTTTTTTTGCAAATTTCCTTAACGAATCGGAGGTAATTTGCTTAACCTAATGAAGCGATTTGACAGCACGGTTCGCAGGGAATCTTAATTTGCCAGATTCAATTCACTCATCTCTAGTCTCCAATCATCCTTCCAATATAAGGAGACCTGGCTTGGGTTTATACGCTATGTTGTTTATCTAATCCCGTAACAGCTTTGTCTGTCAAAATAAATTGTGAAGTGGTGAGAGAAGTTAGTAGTAGTAGTACCTCGCTCCTCCGCCCCCCATCTCTTTTATATGGTCACTATGTACTGAGGGCTGATGTAGACTGATGACGGGTGTTAAGGAATACACACACACTGGAGTTCACGGCAGGCTCAGTTGCTCGCACATTTGTTCTAATGTGATATGTGCATTATGTAATGTCTGATGTCACGTAGCTCCAGCCTAGACCAGGATTCAATGAGATCCAACTAGTAGCCAAAATCCTGTGTCATGCTCCTCCATGTTCCTCAAGGTGTAACACATTATATGTCAATATTAAAGGGCTTTTCCGCTCAAACATAACTTTTCTTATGTTGCTGCCCATGGTCAGACTAACAATTCCTTCCATACTTGTTATTATGTATTCAGTCTCCTTCCCCCAATTTTGAGCTGCTGCTTTCTGCTGAAGACACAAAAATCTGTGTGAGCTTTTCTCTCTGTCTCTCCCCTCCCTTTCGAGAGGGCTGATGTAAACAAGTCCCTATCTGCAACTTTGTAGCTTCTTTGTAATGCTGGGAGGATTAATCTGAATTCAAGTTGCTGATGAATTCACTGTGATTAAGGGCTGTATTTTACCGCTCGATCCCTAATGTACACGAGTGCAGATCTGCTAGATCAGTACTCACTTACTAAGCCTGTTACTCAGCTTGAAAATCGTGTAGTAAGACCTGTGTGTGTGTGTGTGTATATATATGTGTGTATATATATATATATATATATATATATATGTACCAAGAAATCCGCAGCACAACCTTCTTGTGAAAAAACTTCCAAGTGTTTTATTCCATATCAAGCAGAAAATACATGCAACGTTTCAACCTCATCGCGAGATCTTTCTCGAGATGAGATTGAAACGTTGCATATATTTTCTGCTTGATATGGAATAAAACACTTGGAAGTTTTTTCACAAGAAGGTTGTGCTGCGGATTTCTTGGTTTATCTAGTGGGGAGACGTGGATTCGGTCTCCAGCCGCTAGCACCCAAACTTAACCCTTACAGAGTGCACTCCGTTGTGGAAGCTTATATATATATTGTTAGCGATGTCTGTGCAGCCCTTGCCATAGTGTAAAATAATAAAGCTCTCCACGCTCCCAGTGTCCTTCTCCCTTCTGCCAGCCGTTGGTTGCGCATTGCAATTACACGTAGTGATGCGCAATAGGTAGGCAATAATTTTTAGGCTGGAGTAAACAACAACGGACAGCAGATAATCGTTTCATCAGCTTATCAATGTCTTTATTACACGGAGCAATAGTCTGCTGAAAAGGTCTGCTTTGGCAGATTATCGCTCTGTGTAATAGGGCTCTTATGCTTCAAGCATTTTAGAGTTACTACAAAGTTGCAGATAAAGCCTGCCAGGGACTTGTTTACATCTGCTGTTTTGGAAGGGAGATGAAGAGAAAATCTCACACACAGATTTTTGTGTGTTCAGCAGAAAGCAGCAGCTCAGAACTGGGGGAAGGAGACTGAATAGATAATAACAAGTATGAAATAAATTATTAGTCTCACCATGGGCAGCTACATATCAAAAGTTATGTTTGAGCGGAATACTCCTTTAACATGATGGTGGGATAAATCAGTGCATGTGCTTACCCAAACAGAAGAAGCGCAATATGATGGGACTGGCTCCAGGAAAAAGGCAGTGATAGCAGGAGTGAGGTAGATATATATATATATATATATATATATATATGTTACAAATCTGCACCTAGATCCACAGCCTTTCCGCCCGGTGTAGTATATCTATCAGTATACCTAGCGTTCTAGTTCCATCCCGCCAGCACATTTACCCAGTGACAGCTTGTTTCTGGGTCAGTGCTGTAGATGCATTAGGGATGAATATTTACTTAGTAATTTAATCTGGCTTCTCAATCACACTTCCCTCTAATTGACTGAAGAGTCTCTTTGAAGTTTTTGAGAAATAGCTCCTTGCTTGCCAGCGAATGATTGAGGAGAAACGGTTTCTTGGAAGGAATAGTCCAGGTATTAAGCTGCTGCTGCTGGAGTTCACACCTGCATCAGGTGGGCGACCGGTGACATCCTGGCTCCTGGACTACAAGTGGTTTCATACTGAATGGGAGGATGAGGAGGGAATTCTCAGCCATAGAGTCACACAACCTGTGGAGGATACAGACTGCAGACTGACGGGAAGAAATCCTGAGCCAAGTGGTGGGAGATCTGCAGGACTGCAAGCAAGGTGAGTGAAACTTTCATATTGAACTGGTCTGATCTGGACCAAAACATTGTATTATGGCTAACTTATAATTGTTTATGTACGTCTGGGTGAGATATCATAAGGCTGCATGCCTATCTGTGGAGAGCTATAGATCAGACTTTATTGCGTATAGCATAGGAAGGGCAACCTGTGGTCCTCCAGCTGTTGCAAAACTACAATTCCCATCATGCCTGGACAGCCTTTGGCTGTCCAGGCATGATGGGAATTGTAGTTTTGCAACAGCTGGAGGACCACAGGTTGCCCCTGTATGCTTTATAGAATACACGCCCATGGGAACCCATATTAAAACAATGTTGGGTGATTTTAGTAAGACTGGCACTCACACGCCGGTATTAAATAAAATCCAGATTTATTAAAAGGCGCACACCTCCCAGATCTCCTGCCCGAAGCCTCAGTGACACTGTGCCTTAGACTGGTTGCATTCTCAAGGTCTATGTGCTGCAGAAAAGGCTTATACTGCCATTGACAGATCCAGGTTTATTATAGTATCACAACATGTGGAAACATGTAGAGAAAATCCCCGGCACTCACCAATAATTTTCTTTCATTTATTCAGTGCAGATGCATCAATAGTTACAATGTGTTACGGCCATACCTGGACGAAACGTGGACTGATTGTAAGTACTGATGCATCTGCACTGAATAAATGAAAAAAAAAAAAATTATTGGTGAGTGCTGGGATTTTTTCAACATATTGCTGGTTTCTCCACCATGAGCACCACCGACCCATCCTTCTCCTTCTACAATATCTGGAAACTTGACATCAAATCCTTTTTTCATGTTTCTGCATATATCTATTCATATATATCTATTCACACCCGCCATCCTTTCTTTCTTCTCTCTAGGCTCTAACATGTTTGGTCCCGGCCACCAAATTCCTCCTCACCCACTGGCAGCCCACATCTACAGTCATGTCTTGCCCAACAGGTTTTCCAGCATCTTCCTCCCATCTCCTATTTTTGGATTTCAACTGTTTCAGCCCTGCAGCCATTCTGGAACACATAAGGATGCCTTGCTGTTTTCTCATCAGACTAGGCCTTGTCATTTCCCAGGTAGGTACATAGACAAAAAAAAAAACTAAATAAGCAGCCGTAAAATGCTGTCTACCCTCTAAACATCACTTTGTTCTTTTAAAGGAGTATTTCACTCAAAGATAACTTTTGATATGTCCAAAGATAGATGTCAGTAGCGGCACTCACCAACCTGACCAAAAGGCGCTCCATTCCACTAGGCAGGCCACAGACAACAGACTGCAATCCAGTGAAAAAAGCCACGATCGTTTCACGCCAACCGTGCTTCAGCGGGCTCAGTCAATTGATTGCTCTGTCTGTTGTCTGTGGCCTGCCTTGTGGAATGGAGCGTCTTTTGGTCAGGATGGTGAGTGCCGCTAATGACATCTATCTTTGGACTTATCGTATTTGACTATAGCAGAGCACCTCCTATGATATGATGAACTATCTGTTCTCAGTGCTAAGCCCGTGTTTGCATTGGAGTGACCAGAGTGCCCGCATATACTGTACACTACTGTTTTGGTGATAACTTTTGATATGTTGCTGCCCATGGTGAGACTAACAATTCATTCCATACTTATTATCTATTCAGTCTCCTTCCTCCAGTTTGGAGCTGCTGCTGTTTGCAGTAAACCCAAAAATCTGTGTGTGAGCTTTTCTCTCTGTCGCCCCCTCCCTTCTGAGACAGCCGATGTAAACAAGTCTGTGGCAGGCTGTATCTGCAACATTGTATCTTCTTTTTAATGCAAGGAGGGACAATCACATTCAGTTCATTAGCAACTTGACCTCAGAATAACCCTTCCAGCATTACAAAGAAGCTACAACATTCCAGATACAGCCTGCCAGGCACTTGTTTACATCATCTGTCTCAGAAGGGAGGGGGGAGGAGGGGGAGACCAAGAGAGAGGCTCACACATATATGTTTGTGTCTTCAGCAGAAAGCAGCAGCTGAGAACTGGGGGAAGGAGACTGATTAGATAATAACAAGTATGGAATTAATTGTTTGTTTCACCATGGGCAGCCACATATCAAAAGTTATTTTTGAGTGGAATAACCCTTTAACCCTTTTAAACAACATCTGCCATTCATATATAGCAGATTTGTAGTGTATAGATATGGTGCAGGCTGTGCCCACCTGTTATGCAGCAGGTACAGCAACCCAAGAATGGCCGTAGCATCTAGGTGGTTAGATGGGTAAGGACCTCTCTAAAACCTGATTAGTTCCCCGCAAATCATATGAAGGTTCTTGTTGGTTGTTTGGGAGTTAAAAGTAGTAAAACATGACAAAAACTATATACATTTGGTATTTCTTTAATTGTATTGACCCACTAAATAATGTTAAAGTTGTGCTGCTGCACATTGCCGTAGCCTGGGGTTGCTAGGTTTTGGTGTACCAACTAGGCCCTTGCCATGGTGGCCCTTACCAGCACTTACCAGCACTTAACCAGGAACACATTACTGATGGAATCTTCAGTGTAATACAGTTTGGTTTGGCAATAAAGGTATAAGGTATAATACAGAGCAGAACAGTCCTTTCTCCAGATGGACAACACAGAAGAGTTAACAAGGGTTCTTGAGGTATAGGCGTGTAGTAGTGATAGAAGGTACTTGGCTTAGGAATATGTCTGGCTTTCTATAGGAAGGCTAAGGGGCCGCCCAGGGGTAACAGAACTGAATAAGTGTGACTTGCTAGAAGAAGCTCATACTCATGGCTTTGACGACTTATACTGCCTCCTGCTAGTAGAGCTCACCAAGTGCCAGGTCTGGTAGTACGTGTCCCAGGATTGCATGACCAACGAAGCTAGCACCTCGAGGTTTCCCAAATAGGCTGAGCATAAAACAATAGAGTGCGTCGGCTTAACTTGCACTTTGCTCCGCTGCAGACAAATGCCTTTGTTTAGGTGACATATCATCCTGACTTTGGTTAAGATATACTATCCCTGGCATAGACAAGGTTACCCAAAAGTAGTAGAAGCTGGAACTAACCTCCCATTGGTGGGGAAATTACTAGAAAAGAAGGCATAAGAGTGTGTAATAGGCTGTGTGGTGTGAGGTACCCAACCGAACAAATGTACTATAAACACAACAAGACATGACAAGTTAACCCCTTTTATCACCTTTAGCTGTGCACAAGACAAGAATAGTGAGACACCAAGTGGTTGAGTAGTAAAATACAGACTTCAGTCCAGAGTGGGCCATACAATAGAGTAGAGGAGGCACGCCTGCTGTGGGACACTACACTGCCCCTTCTCCTCTAACACACCAATGCCTGAATGTAAATGCCCACAGGCTGAACATTGCTGGGCTTTTGCAGCCCAAGGGAACACCCAGTGGACTTTATATCCTACCATAATATGTATAAAATTCTAAAGTTCATATCTCAGTGCTGGAGCAGCAGATTGAAATAAGAGTTATATCTCATGATTCAGGATTAGAACCCATATTGTACACTGCCTTCACTTTAGTCAGCCAAAAGCTGCTGAAAGGTCCGCTTTAACATTTCACCTTTACCGCAGTACAATCTGTATAAAGAAACACGCTAAGGCTATGTTCAGACTACGTAAACTTACGGTCGTAATTTTTTACGGCTGAGGATTTGCGTTCGCACATACGGTCGTATGTCTGATCGCACTTCCGACCGTAAGTGCTAGCCGTGAACATATGGACGTTGCTTAATGTGGATTCCTAGCATGATTTCAAGCGGGCTGATACAGGTTTACTTTAAATATAGCGCCCAGCCCGAGAAACCACTCAGAATATATTTTATATCAAAATCAAGTTTACTTTGGCAGATATCAGATGTACGTTCACGTCCGCATTAAAACTCACGGCCGTAGGTGCAGCATTTGCGGCCGCAAATAATGGCCTTGTTCATTTTTCACGGGGCCGTATAAAATCCGACCGTAAGTTCGTACGTAGTTGGCACTTCCCGGCCGTAGTTCCATTGCATTACATTCATATCAGTGAACCTCAAACTTACGTTCGTATTTTTGCGGTCGTAAATACGACCGTAATTTTACGTAGTGTGAACATAGCCTAAAATTGTGGAATTTTTGTTTTTCCCCTTCACGTCATAATCCATTTTGGTTTTCGAATACATTTTATTGTAATTTAAAGGCTGACAATGTCCACCTTGTCCCACAAAAAACAAACCTTCATATGGTTGTGTCAGTGGCTAAATAAAGTTATGGAAGAAGGAAAAATGTAAAACCTGTCAACAAAGACCACTGGGGGCACATCAGGTATGATGGTTACTCCAGCTTTTTTTTTGTCTGCACAAGTTTTAATAAATAAGACCCTGGAGTGCAGACCCCGATCCTGCGAGTGATTGCCGTCTATATACTATGGATTGTCATATAAACCCTTAGCGCTGCGACCTGTTATAGCACTTTCCCTCCGGGCACACTAACCATATTGATATACTGTACGTTTTACCATTCAGGCTTACTCCACTGCCTAAATATATTCCGAGGAAATCTCCTATAAATCAAGTTTTTCAATCTGCGTGTGACTTTTTCCTACCAGGCTCCGCACAGACAAGATTATTGGCATTAAATATTAATTGCTGAGATAGTTTAATGCTACAATGAGTGTTATATTGGTGCAGTATAGGCTAGGAGGGTGTATGGAGGGAATGGCTCATGCCCTATGAATGTTTAAAAGGTATTATAAGGCAGAGGAGGGATTATTTTCAAATACGCCAAAAGAGATGACATTCATCATAAAGGGTTAAGTCGTTCTTGAGAAAAACATTTATTGGATAGGTAATATGGCATGGAATAGAGGATCATATGGTGGAGTGTGTAGCTCCAGGTTATAATGTGTCGTCATTCTGGGGGCAAAGCTACAACCTTCCAGTTTCATACATTATAGGTATGCTATAGGTGCCCCTGTTTAAAGGGAATCTGTCAGGTCTAGAGATGAGGGCAACTGGAGCATACTCGAGCCCAATCGTTTGGCATTTGATTACCAGTGGCTGGAGAAGTTGGATGCAACGCTAGGGAATCTGGAAAAACATGGATACAGCCAACGGCTTATGGCTGTATCCATGTTTTCCTGGACTCCCTAGGGCTGCATTCAACTTTTCTAGCCACCAGTATTCAAATGGTGAATGATCAGATTCTAGCATGCTCCAGCTGCGCTCATCTCTAGTCAGGTCTATATAATGCTCAGAGCTAATATGATACCAGTCTCTTACTTGATGGCTGTTTACAAGATTATAAAATCATGTTTTTCTTCATAATTGGCTGAGCTGCTGCATGCATCTATAAATGACAACAAGATGATTGGCGCTGTCATTATCTTTTTTAAAACAAAAACTCCCAGCATTCATTACCTATTTCTTAGGGTATACTGGGAGCTGTAGCCTAACATTGAAAAAAAGTGATATCACCTTCACACTGTGCAATTTATATTGTAAGCTTGGTTCTGGTACTGTATTGATGTGATAAGCTTTGTTCTGGTACTGTTTGTCCTGGCATTGTATCCCTTTATTAACGAGAGAATTCTGTAAAAAAAAAAACAAAAATCCTGTGCATGCAGGGGGTGGGGGATAGCTAGTAAAGAATATATACTTACCCTTTCCTGTGCCCCTGCATCACCTCTCCTCGGCCCCCCGCTAGCCTATTTCAGTTCCTGCAGTGTCATGTCCCGGCTGATGGATTTCATCACCCATCCATCACCCAAGTCATGATGTAGCAGGAAGCAAATGAGTTCTGGCTGTGGTCAGAGAGACAGTGATGCGCCACTACGCAGACACAGTGACGGGTAAGTATACATTTTTTTTTAATTTATTTTTTTTCATTTCCCTCTGACTTCTCCTTTAAACTCCTTCTGTAAACTCTGAATAGATTTTGCATAGTCATTAACAATAAGAATAATTGTTTCTTATATGAGTATACAGATGATTTTCTGTTCCACGTTAGACAGCAGGCATTTGGCATGCACATCTTTGTCAGTCTTCCTACCCCTGCCTTTCTCCTTATCCATCTAAGTCTTATCCTAGCCATAGGCAAAATGGCCCTATTGTAGAAATGGCAGAGCGCACCAGCAGTGCCCACACTGTAGGGCCATGACCCATAGACACTATTGATGTTGATTGTGTGAGATTCCTCCTCTTCAATCGTCTTCCTATTTCCTTTCATTAGACAGGAGCCATCGGATGAAGCAGCGTAGATCACGAGCTAATTATAGTAGCTGGCAACTGGAAGAACTGGAAAAGGTGTTCCAGACCAACCATTATCCGGACATCTTCATGAGGGAGGCGCTGGCGCTAAAGCTGGACCTGTTGGAGACCAGAGTGCAGGTATATGGTGGGCACAGCAGCCCCCACCTTTAATACTCAAGATCACCTACTTGGATTTCCGCAGTTACCTGCATTGGATTATTATAATTTTTCATTACTTAAAGGGGTATTTCCATCTACCCCTTTCTTTCACTGATTTGTCATACTATTATCTTATAAAATAGTATATATATATATATATATATATATATTTTTTTTTTTTTTTTCTTTTACAGCGGTAGCTATAACTCTAGGCAATGGGCAGAAAATTAAGAGGAATGGGCAGAAATAATATTTAAAAAATTGAGCATTTTAATAAATGAAAGCTATTTAGTAAGTGTAATCATTTCGCATTGGGAGTCTAAGAGTACTATTGTACGGGCCAACTACGGGCCAATCATTTTAGTAAACATTTACTGGACTTATTAGACAGCCCAATAATTGTTAGCGATGTCCATTTAGCCCTTGCCCAAACACCTGATACCTTACCGTTGTGGCTTGTGATTGGCTGAATGGCCTGTCAGCTGATAGGCGGCTCAGACACTGTAGCCGCCGACATCGGGAAGCTGGGGAGCACAGGAGAGAAGACTAGGAGTGGGGAGAGGGAAGGTGTCAGGTGTTTGGGCAATCATCAGCCGTTGGCCACACATTGCTATTACACGTAGGACGATTTTACGTCCAAACCTAAAACAACAATCAGCCGATGATCTTTGCCATTGGCTGATCGTTTTCTCTATTACACTTAGCGATAATCACTCCGTGTAATAGGGCCCCAAAACCCCTATGTTAGTGAGATGGGAATACCCCTTCAACTTAAAATTTTAACTATGGAGATTTGTGCACTATTCCAACGTTGAACATTAACATGGAGGAGGATGTAATATTGACTCCCTGTCTCTTCCTGTATGTAGGGTAGGTACAGATAGTACTGCACGACATGGAGAGAAAGGAATGGCTGCACATCCCATCTATGGCTGATACTAATGCCGCTAGGCCTATTTTAAAATTCAACACCAGAGTGTCTGTATATAATTTGATTAAACCATAATAGCCCCGTGTACCACGTGCAGGTCCCCTGGTTCACACGGGTTCCTACGCTAACTCCACACTGTGCCGGTCAGTGACCGCCAACCCTGCAAAGCGTGCACATGCAGGGAAGGGGGGCCATGGAATGGCCTCACAACCCCAATGTCATAGGACCAAACCCAAAATGCCCCACCAGAAACCGGTCATCACCACCGGCAGGGAAGGCTGCCCCCAAACAACACGAGTATGAATAAGGTATTACACTCACCAATGCTGCTCACACAAAATGGGGAAGACATAAGGTACTGACTTGTGAGCACAGGCATATCCTGCTAATTTTGGTCATGTGGGTCTTATAAAGGAGTGCGAGCTGTTAAGAAAAGAGAGAACTGTAAAACACGACATGGAGAGAAAGGAACAGCTGCACATCCCATCTGATCCCATGGCTGATACTAATGCCGCTAGGCCTATTTTAAAATTCAACACCAGGGTGCCTGTATATAATTTGATTAAACCATAATAGCCCCGTGTACCACGTGCAGGTCCCCTGGTTCACACGGGTCCCTACGCTAACTCCACACCGTGTCGGTCAGTGACCGCCAACCCTGCAAAGCGTGCACATGCAGGGAAAGGAGGCCATGGAATGGCCCTGCAACCCCGATGTCACAGGAACAAACCCAAAATGCCCCACCAGAACCCGGCCACCACCAACGGCAGGGAAGGCTGCCCCCAAACAACACGAGTATGAATAAGGTATTACACTCACCACTGCTGCTCCTGCAAATTAGCAGGATATGCCTGTGCTCACATGTCAGTACCTTATGTTTTTCCCATTCTGTCTGCAGCAGAGGTGGTGAGTGTAATACCATATTCATACTTGTGTTGTTTGGGGGCAGCCTTCCCCGCCGGTGGTGCTGGTCGGGTTCTTGTAGGGCATTTTGGGTTTGGTCCTGTGACATTGGGGTTGCAGGTCCATTCCATGGCCTCCTTTCTCTGCATGTGCACGGTTTGTAGGGTTGGCGGTCACTGACCGACACGGTGTGGAGTTAGCGTAGGGACCCGTGTGAACCAGGGGACCTGCACGTGGTACACAGGGCTATTATGGTTTGATCAAATTATATACAGACACCCTGGTGTTGACTTTTAAAATAGGCCTAGCGGCATTAGTATCAGCCATAGATGGGATGTGCAGCCATTCCTTTCTCTCCATGTCGTGTTTTACAGATAGTACTGCCTCTCCTCTCTGTCTGTAGCTGGTAATGATGTAGGCACACATAATACTGCCTCCATATCTGTCTCTCTATATAATAAAGGTACATATAGTACTGCATCCATCTCTCTGTAGATATTGATAGTACTGCCGGTCTATTTTTCCCTGTGAATAATGTAGGTTCGGATAGTACTGTCTCCTTATCTCGCATAATAAATGATAATGACACAGACAATACTGCCTCCTTCTCTCTCCCTGTACATGAAAATGGCACAGATAGTACTGCCTCCTTCTCTCTCCCTGAATATAAAAATGGCACAGATAGTACTGCCTCCTTGTTTCTCCCCATACATATGGCCAGTTTAACAGATAGGGCTGTCTCTCTATCTTTCCCTGTATATGATTTAGGCACAGATAGTACTGCCATCCTCTCTCTCCCTGCCCTATCTCCAAGACAGGACAATGAGTAAAACAAACATGGCTGCTGGGAGGTACTCATAAACTTTGACTAAGATTTTCTCTTTCTGTGGAGGACCTATTATGTCTGTACAATGCATGGACACCTCATTGATATCAACAGAAAATGTGAAATGCTTCATATTCCTCTGATGGTGCTACATGAACTCTGATCATTTCTTGTAGGGTTCCCCCACAATATACTGTGGCCAGTCCCAGCACACCCTGTTATCAACATATCAAGGAAATGTGATTGCCCAAAGCAGAGAACCCCTTTAATCTTCAACTAGAGATGTAGCTTAGACAACATCTACAGGATCCTACTGCTAGAAATATACTCTATTATTTCCATTGTAGATTCCATAGGTGACACAATTCTTTGTTTCCTTCTCCAGGTTTGGTTCCAGAACAGGCGAGCGAAGATGAGAAGGCAAATAAAGATGCAGAGTTATCAGATCCTATTAGAGGAGAAGAGCATATCAGACTGTAAGAGCGAGAACAGAGTAGAGGAGAAGCCATCAGAGGACACCAGATGTACTAACAACAAAGTACTGGACCCCTCCAACCACATGAAAGAAGATTCAGGCCAAGTAGAAGACAAAGCAACTCAAAGTATCGCTACACTACGTACAAAGGCCCGGGATCATGAGGCGGGGATACATGGCTTGGTAGCAACACTTAAGGGACCTAAAAATTTCACAGTAAATCGAAATGTAGGGATAAAAGTCGCAGCTCAGGAGCAGAAAGAAGTGGAATCGTCCTAACATTTCTACTGATAGTGGGAGATCAGGACTTGTTTGGTTGCACCAAATATGAACTATCATCATCTGTGCCTTCTATAAACTAAACCCATGTTACTGAGGTGCCCACAATATGTTCTGGTCACCATCCAACAAACCACCAACACATGGCCTGAGGAACCTCCAACACATGGCCTGAGGAACCACCAACACATGGCCTGAGGAACCACCAACACATGGCCCGAGGAACCTCCAACACATGGCCCGAGGAACCTCCAACACATGGCCCGAGGAACCTCCAACACATGGCCTGAGGAACCTCCAACACATGGCCTGAGGAACCTCCAACACATGGTCTGAGGAACCTCCAACACATGGCCTGAGGAACCACCAACACATGGCCTGAGGAACCACCAACACATGGCCTGAGGAACCTCCAACACATGGCCTGAGGAACCACCAACACATGGCCTGAGGAACCACCAACACATGGCATGAGAAAAACATGGCCTGAGGAACCACCAACAAATCGCCTGAAAAACCTCCAACACATGGTCTGAGGAACCTCCAACACATGGCCTGAGGAACCACCAACACATGGCATGAGAAAAACATGGCCTGAGGAACCACCAACAAATCGCCTGAAAAACCTCCAAAACATGGCCTGAGGAACCTCCAACACATGGCCTGAGGAACCTCCAACACATGGCCTGAGGAACCTCCAACACATGGCCTGAGGAACCACCAACACATGGCATGAGAAACCTCCAACACATGGCATGAGAAAAACATGGCCTGAGGAACCACCAACACATGGCCTGAAAAACCTCCAACACATGGCCTGAGGAACCTCCAACACATGGCCTGAGGAACCTCCAACACATGGCCTGAGGAACCTCCAACACATGGCCTGAGGAACCTCCAACACATGGCCTGAGGAACCTCCAACACATGGCCTGACAAGTCAGATGATGGTCAATGAAATGTTCTTCATCGACCTTCAATACATGATTGGAAAAAGTAGTAAAATAGATGACTTCTGACACATTCATGAATGATAGGTACGCTATAAAGAAATGACCTGAAATCATTACAAGTTGCAAATAAATTAAAGGGGTACTCTGGCGAAAATCTTTTTCATTCAAATCAACTGGTGTCAAAAATTTATATAGATGTGTTACTTCTATTTAAAAAGCTCAAGTCTTCCAGTACTTATCAGATGCTGTATGTCCTACAGGAAGTGGTGTTTTCTTTCCAGTCTGACTTACTGCTCTCTGCTGCCACCTCTGTCCATGTCAGGAACTGTCCGAAGCAATAGCAAATCTTCATAGAAAACCTCTCCTGTTCTGGACAGTTCCTGACATGGACAGAGGTGGCAGCAGAGAGACGAAAGAATACACCACTTCCTGTAGGATATTCAGCAGCTGATAAGTACTGAAAGACTTGAGATTTTTAATTAGAATTAAATTACAAATCTATATAACTTTCTGAAACCAGTTGATCCCACGAGGCCTTACTTGTAATATAAACAATTTCATTATAGTTTTCATTACAAAAGAAATAAATTGGATCCTTATATTTCTATGCAAACCTTCTAGTGAGCCATGATTTGATTGATCAGTATAAAGATTCGGCTCTAATATATGTTTTTTTTTTCTTGTATATTTTTTCCCTACCAGCTGTTTCCCCCCTTTCCCTACCTGCAGGTCACTGCAATTATTCCAAAGCTACCTCAGTTCCTACAAAATGCATCTAATGTAAACCAGACACACAGGAGGGGGATGCAGCTACAATCCCTTTAAACCATATACTTACTGTAAAACAGAGAGCACTGTGGTATATGTCGGTATACCTTATTGCTGCCATCCCCATGTATATTACAGACGTAACGTTACAATGCTTACAAGTGTTTTCTTGTTATTTTACTACCTACGCCATTCTCCGCAATTGTGTATGGGGATTATCGTGGATTATCGTGTCTGTGGTACAATGGCCAAATAAATGAATTTGACACATTACTGTAACTCCTATTGTGGGCTGTCTGATAACTGGGGGTCCCTAACAATTAAAAAAAAAAAAAACAGGTTCCCTGACCCCTGAAGCAGTACAAGTCATGACAAATAAAGTCATTACAGTAAACAGTACCTCCTCTGTGACTGCAGTACACACTTAGTCCACCAGGTGGAGCCAATGCCTTATGGATAAACAAATTCAATCCCTCTAATCCTGCGCATCGTTTCCATCCCAGTTAATGCATAGGTGTCTGATGCTAATTTTTTTTTTTAAACTGTGATGAAAATAAATATATTAAAATGTAACAAGTAACACAAGATATATAGTCAGCAAATCTGTAAACTCCAGCGTCTGTGTAATGCCTCTTCCTTGCACACTTTGTTGTTTCTACCACCAAGACAAACAAAATTGCTAAGTGGAAACCATCAACAAGCAGGTAAGCTGGTATGGAGAAAGGGTTTGTAGATTTATTTTATTCTGCTAATGCTTTGTGTGAATACCCAGCACGTGATATTACCAGTGAACATGTAAGAAGTTAGTTTCCTTAGTGGTGTCTTCTCCAGCTGTTGCAAAACTACAATTCCCATCAGCCAAAGCTTTGGCTGTCCAGGCATGATGGGAATTGTAATTTTGCAACAGCTGGAGGACTATGAGTTTGGTTCCTGGGCATTAGAATAAAGCTGGCCATAGATTTCAGAAAACTCCCTTTTTGCCAGCTTTCTCTACTGTGCCCCATATACAGGTTCTCACTCCGATCTTACATGTATTCCGAATAAGGAGGGGGGCGGGAAGGGGGGGCAGCCAATGCCAGGCCCTTCCGTCCATGACTTATTATCCAGAAAACAAAACGATCAGGAATCTTGAAAACCACCATGCCCCCCCCCCCCCCCATAAATACCATAGTCATTATATGTTTGCAAATGACACCCATCCAAAGCAGTGCGGATTATACAGGTGTCACCCGCATACATGTAAAGATTGGGCGTGAAAACACTTCTCTATACATCTGACATGTGTTACAATCCATTACGTGTCCTAATTAATTTTATTTCACTTTCCTATGGAGATCGCCTCATTAAATACCATAAATGTATATGACTGGTATATACACTGCTGGTATATACACTGCTTGAATACTTTTAGGAATTTTTATGTTTTTTAACCATTGACCTAGTGTCCCTGCAAAAAAAAAAAGAAAAAAAAATCAACATTACATTGAGTACTTTTCCTGATGGTGCTACACCATGACAGCACTAAGAACTGGAAGCCGAGAAGATGACTGTATCCATCCTGGGCTACATACTTAGAGAGGGGGTTTATGGTCTCCTGTATAGGACCTTCACCTAATACCCTGGAAAACATCTAAAATGGGCTTCTCTCTGGTTGGAGGACCTAGCATGATTGTGTATTAAAATTTGGTTTAGATGGGAATCGTGTAATACTTATTTTCGCCTGTGGAGGCACTGCAGAGAAATTTGACACTTGTTACCAGGTCCCTGCACAGATTACAGCTCACCTTTCTAATAGTAATGTTTTGCTTTTTTTTTGTGGACATTATTATGTCCACATAACAGCATTTACAGACGCATTTTACCGCAAGCCCAATGAACATAGACACGATAGGCTGTGTGCCTTTGTTACCTATCGTAGCCTTTTACTGCACTGGTGCCTGTGATGATAAGGTGGACACTGCTGAACAGTAATTCATACAGAACAGGAGGCATCAGATTAGTTTTAGGCCTAGTGGCCAGAGTGAATACTGCAGAATTATTTAGTTATATATATATAGTAAAATAAGAATATATATATATATATATATATATATATATATATATATATGTATATGGAAATCACCTGACGTTCCTATAATATATTTAAATAGGTCATTTTTCAACAAAGCATTTCCCCTTAATTTATTACTTTTTTAAAGCTAGCCCCATGTACACAGTGGTATTACTATAGATCTGTATTGTACCTTTAAGTTTATCCAGCTGAAAAGAGAAATGTAGTATCAGGGGCAAACCCTGAGATATATGTACCAAACCCCTCCCCAAGACTAAAACCACCATAAAGACCTTTTCCTTCCAGATATCATAGTTATCTGACTGTTCCAATACCCACCCTACCTTCTCTACACAACTCTCCAACCTGGTGCCCTAACAGTGTCATCATGCTGCTACCCCTAATACTGTACCTGCTGTGCTGCCACATAATAGTGACATAACCATATAACTACATAAACATAAGCAAATGAGTGTCTAAACTCTATGCAAAAAAAAAAAAAAAAGATAATACTCACCTATCCATGGTCCCATGTCACTCCCAGGCAGTACAGGCTACAGGCCTGTTCCAGTTTGTAACCTAAGCCGTCTGTGAGTACACTGACTGCAGTAAAGATCTGCCTCTTGTAGGACACACTGCTATAGAAGGTCAAGGTCTATAGGTAGAGTGCCTAAACCTTATGCAAAAAATAAAAAATAAAATAAAAAATACTCACCTATCCATGGTCCCATGTCACTCTCAGCAGTACAGGCTACAGGTGGACAGTGAAACTGTGGAGGGACACATGATGATGTCATAAGGTTTGTCTACACTTGGAGACCTGCCTCTTGTAGGACACAGGTCTAAAGAAGGTGAAAGAAAAATGTTGCCCCTGGCCGGACTTCTCCGTTAAGTGTTTGCCCTCTAGAAGCTTTACCTATTATCTAACGGAAGGCAGCCTTACAGTCTGTAATATATTCCTGAAGGAATTCATTGTGCTGCCATACACACCGCTGCGCCATCTATATGGAGTAGTATCTGAATTTATTAAAATATATCTATGTATCTAGATAAAAGTAGATAGAATTTTCTATATAGAATGCGAGAACTTGAAAAACTTGAATTAACAAGAAAAAAAAACAAAACTGTGTGAATAAAACTGTGATTCTGGGAAGACGTTTTTCAATGCAGATCAGACAAGCCAGCAAGCCTATTAAAGAACCCACCGGGGAGCCCAGAATGGAAATAACAGGACAATAGTTTTCACTTGCAGAGCAATTCTACAACCGTAAATGTTTATGTAATTTTTGGAGTGCGCCTCCAAGCCTGGCAGGAAGTATCTCCTGTAAATGTGGGATATAAAACACACCGCCATCGTATATACGAGATCTCCTATAAAGCAACGCCGTGGTCCCCGTACAAGGAGATCATTTTGTTTCCTTTGTGCCTGGCGCTGTCAGCGGGGTCACAGGTCACTGCTTGCAGTCATGGTAACAATGTTTCTTATTGCTGATCATAAGTCCCAGTAGAGCCGCCTTCTGACATCACCCTTGTTAATCTGTGTCTTTGTATCCCATTCATTATGCATGTGGGAGAAAGAAACGGGGAACATGCAAATAGCTTCCACAACACAAAACCAAATCTGTTAATAGCCAAAAACAATGACAGGCCTTACATGACACCTTCATTAAAAGGAGATGCTGGAGCGGGCCGCGGCTGATCTCTAGGGCATGCGCCGCATCAGCTTTCCTATACGCATCAGCATGCCCAATAATTTTTGCCCTCTGGTGGAAAAGAAGTTGTGCATCATTATACGCCAGGTATTTCTAAAGGGTCATTGTGCCAGAAACCCCAGCCCCAAAAATCCTAATCTAACCTGTTTATTGTAGGGTCATGGTTTCTGTTTATAATGGAGTTGTGACAGCTATACCAGTATATCCCCATAGATCTCTTTGACTTTAATGGGTTCTGCCAGTTCCAGTATTTTTGACAGCAAGTATAGCTCTGCCGACTGTGCTGTTCTTGCTATCAAGATCAATGAGAAAGCTGACAGTTTAAAACTATAAAGGGGCAAAGAACCGCCTGCTCTATGGCCTATCATGTTCTCTTGTAGGCTACAGGATACTTAAGGACTGCGGCCTACAAGTGATTGGAACAGCTGAAGACTTCTGCATTCTGATGCTGCTACATCACTCTTGCAATCAGTGGCGTAGCTACCATAGAAGCAGGGTAGGCAGCTGCTATGGGGCCCATGGGGGAGGGGGGGCCAGGGATGCACAGGGAAGATAAGAGCCGTCCTGTGTTCTTCTGCTTCACCCCTTATGTACTGCAGTGTGTAAGTAACAAAGTGTTCACAAAACAAGGGTTAATAAGCACATGACAAGGAGATCTCTGCATCACTACTCTGATAACCCCTGAAACTGTTCTCCATAGCTCCTGCAGAGGTCAGGGGTTATCAGTGCACAAGCAGTGAAGCAGAGATCTCCTTGTCTTCCTTTTTAACTCTTTTTTTTTTGTGTGTTGCAGCATGTAAGAGAACATTGGGTCACTTACACACTGCAGTACATAAGGGGTTAAGTAGAGGGTAGTCTGCTCCTCCTCCCATGTATTCAACTATAAGGGGCCTAAGGGGTCCTCATAGTTAAATACAGTGGACTGACAAAGCAAGCAGCCATTGGCTCTCTGTCCTGCCAGTCACTTTTGTGGCTGCAGGCAGGATTCTGCCTCTGGCCGCAAAAGTTTTATTTTTTAGCCACAGTAGGGGAGGGGCCCCCGATAAAGTTTTTTTGCTATGTGGTCCCATGAATCCTAGCTATACCTCTGTTTGCAATGGGAGAAGACCTGCTGCCCAGTATGGGAACAAGGATGAGTTTTTTTCATTAGCTTAACTACAGTGCAGGGGCACATGGGGGGCAAGCCTACCATGTGAGGGCACAAGGGGAGATAATAACAGTATGGGGGAGCAAAGGAGCATAAGGGGGGATAATAACTGTAACTATAGCTTTTGGGAAAATAGGAGATTTTATTACAATGGGGGGAACATAGATTGGCCTAACTGCAATGTAGGGGCACAATGGGGCTAAATACATTGTGGGAAGGCATATAGAGGGCCTAACTACATTGTAGGGGTACAAAAGTTGGTCTAGTTACAGTGTGGGGGACAAATGGGGGGGGGCTATTTACAATGGGATCACAAAATGGGAACTTGACTACCATTGTGGGGGCACAAAGGACCCTAACTACAGTGTGGAAGACAGAGATGTGATAAGAAATTCCTTGACACACATTAACATTCATCAGTCCTCCTTAGTGCAGAACCTCAAACTGTGGCCGCATACTGTCATTGTGGGCTTCCTCTATGCAGCAAAGAAATTTAGTATCATCCTGATGAAAATGTTTCTTTCCTGTAAAATAAATAACATATAGCCTTTAGCTTTTTTGTGGATGTTTATCAGCTATTTGACCATTTCACTCCTGGTTCAAGCCAAGATGGTATCATGTCTATGGGGCACAGAGAACAATATAACAGTGTTGAAATGTGCCTGGTGACTGTCACCGGCCGAGGATCATATATCCAACCTCATTACATCTGGGCCTGAGGTGACTACAGACTTCCAGGCTGACTCACTCACCATCTGTTTAATTGATAAACAGTTATATGGTCATAAGAAAGACTGTTTCCTTACGGTCAGACTAAACATTTTTACCCTGGTTGTATATAGATTATTAAAATACCAGATTCCACCTCCTCATCCTCCAAAAAAACTAAAAAATGACACTGCATATTGTTTTCCAGGCTTAATATATGATAAATGTTGTGGTTTCCCTCCTTGTCCATGTATAACCTCTCTACATCCTGCCGATTCCTCAAGTGACAGGAGATGCTTTATTAAAGGCTTGTCATCTCTGGGTTGTGCTGTGTATATTTTGTGGTTACAGGCTTTTTTTCTTCTGTAAGGCCAGTTCCATACATGAGGTGGGATAGCTGTAGATTTATCCTCACTGCAAATATGCAGTTATTTAAAAAATGTGCCAGCTGGTCACTAGATGGCAGCACTGGGCTTCACTGATAGCAGTTCCCTTTCCTGGGTCCTAAGTGTGGCTCCCAGTGCAGGACTTACAGTAGTGCAAAAATACTGTAGAGACTTTATCATGTGTTTCTCAATGTCAGTGACCTAGCCAGACCTTCTACAGGGAAGAAACAACCGCGCCAAGGGGGGTCTCCAGTCAAGGAAACCACTTTCCAACAAGCCACAGTCAAAAATGACAGGACTAGGAAAATATCCAAGCAAGGTATCAATCCACAGACAGCTGTTTCTGGTTATTTGTCCCTCATCAGTGTGGAGTAGGATTCTGGCTAGTGGGAGAAAAGTCTTGTAAGTGCATTCAAAGGAATGATGGTTGACCTAAGGAAGATCAACCAAAACACTACAGAGACACCATCATGTTTTTCACAACATTGACTGGGGCTTGTTGGAAGTTGGTTTCTTGACTGGAAACCCCTCCTTGGCTTAGTTGTTCCTTTCCGGTAAAAGGTCTGGCTAGGTCAATGACATTAAGAAACGTGATGGTGTCTCAGCAGTATTTTTGCATATTTGATTTCCCAGGGGGCAATGTTCCTAGATCCACTGATTTTGTGAAACATGTGATGGTGTCTCTGTGAATTTTGGTTGATCTCCCTGAGGTCAACTATCATTGTTTTGGGTGCACTTAGTAGGCTTTGCTCCCCCTAGCCAGAATCCTACTCCATATTGATGAGGGGCAAATACCCACGAAACAGCTGTCTGTGGATTAATACCTTGCTTGGGTATTTTCCTAGTCCTGTCATTTTTGACTGGGGCTTGTTGGAAGTTGGTTTCTTGACTGGAAACCCCTCCTTGGCTTGGTTGTTCCTTTCCGGTAAAAGGTCTGGCTAGGTCAATGACATTAAGAAATGTGATAGTGTCACAGCAGTATTTTGCATATTTGATTTCCCGGGCGGCAATGTTCCTAGATTCACTGACATTGAGAAACACGTGATAGTGTCTCTGCAGTGTTTTGGTTGATCTCCCTGAGGTCAACCATCATTCTTTTGACAGGACTTACAGTAGAGCCAACAGATGCAAGTAACACATACACAGCACATATTAATACTGGACAGTAACAATAGTAGCTCAATAATAGATGAGTGGAACAGAAGGTGCTAGAATGGTCGTTTACTGGGCCTATTTCACGGCTCGATTATCGTTTAACAAGGGCTGCATGGACATCGATATCTATGTCCTTGCAGCCCTTGCTTAAACTTTATACATTACCTATCCAGGCTGCAGGGCTCCTCTTGTGGTCTTCTTCTCCCCAGGCCCTGCACGCTCCATCTTCAGAGTGGCCTGTCTCAGCTGACAGGCCGCTCAGCCAATCGGCCAGTGATTGGTTGAGCGGCCTGTCAGCTCAGACAGGCCGTTCTGAAGCTGGAGCGCGCAGGATCCAGCGCGGTCGGCGCCCAACTATTAAAGGTTCAAACCTATACCAACGATCAGTCGATAATTGTTGTCATCGGCTGATCGTTGTATTTATTCCACGGAGAGATAATCGGCCGAATTGGGCTGATTCGGCCGATTATCACTCCGTGGAATAGGCCCCTAAGACTCTAAAGATCCCCATACACCTTCAATAACAGTCAGACGATCGTCCAGCCGTCAGTTATCTCTCTTGTGTGGCCCCAGTCCTCCCCATACACAGCTCTGGTTGTGGCTTATATCTCTCAGAATATAGGGATGCATCACACCGACAGATGATGTCAGTCAGGAGAGCCACATACACCTTATACCAATAACCGAACCGACCGAGTGGTGGGTACAGTCAACAAAAGTATAAAGTGTATGGGGACCTTAAGACCTAGCAACAAGATAAACTGAGTAAAAGGGCATTACCTACAGAATACAAAGAAACAACATAACACAACAGGAACCAAGAACTAGTAACCAGACTAGAACAAGGTACTGGAAAAATATAAGAATTTGAGTTAAAATTCTCAGAGTATCCACAGGAAAAGGGATAAACTGGTAGACTGCCTGACCACAGGGACCCCCATTGATCAAGAGAACACCAGGAAACTCTACCCCAAGTGAATAGTGCAATTGCCACGTGCACGCAGCCTGACCTGTTCATTTTGGGCTACAAATTTACTGCAATCTTAGGGTCCTATTATACAAAGCGATTTTTAACGATAATCTCAAACGAGAACTACTTGAAATCGTTCAGTATATTATACAGAACGATAGTAACGCTACGTTCGTTACTGTGATCATTTACTCTAATCTGATCCCAGCAAAATAGCAAACAATGCAGAATAACACTGAACAATTAGCAAACGTGTAGCCGACGACTAATGATGATTTTGGTGTCAGCATAAAATCAACGATCAACGACATATGAACGATTTCTCGTTGTTTGTTGCCTGCATTTACACAAAACGATTATTGTTTAAGTTCGAACGATATAACGATTTTTCGCACAATAATCGTCCCGTGTAATAGGACCCTTAGGTTAGTGCCTAGTTAGTATACTCCTTTAACACTTTGTAGATAGATGCCAAATATTTGTGGGTTTGGGGAGTCTTATCCCTAAGAAGGAGGGATATTTGGATTCTTCTTGGGTTCTATACACCCTTCCTGATAGAAAATAACTACTTTGCAGGGGCAAAAGTGGAGCCCATTTATGTCCCTAAACCTTTATTTCGTTGCGGGTGTTCTGGCCTAAACCACATCACTCCCTGCAAAATAGAACTACCTTAAAAAAATATTAAAAACTCATTGACGTCGCTTCTAAGTCAGCAAAGCTTACCAAGAAGATAGGTTTGCTAACATTTCAATATATACCTCCAACTAATCCCCTTCACCGCCGCTTTGGTGGGGTACAATCTATGGCTTTGCAAAGTTACGTTTCACTTCGAAGATTTTAATGAAATCCCCTTGCTTTTCCTTGCTTCCCTGCTCCCGGGAGATATCTCCCCTCTCTAGGAATACAGTTTCTTTATTTTTTTTTTCCCTCATACTCAATTATTTTTAGCAAATATAATCCAACCCAATTTTTTTTTTTTTTTTTTTGCGGCACACATCTTTAAATCATGCCCTTTTTACCAAAGGCTAATGCTTCAGCTAATGAAACCTGAAGATTATAACACAGAACTGTTGGAACTCTCAGCAACAATTAAGAATTTAATTAAAATACAATAAGATAGTTATTGCAGGGTAATTAAGATGGAATAATTGATAAATGTCCTATTAGCATTTAATAATTACAAATAGAACTGATAACATAAAAGTTAGGAAGGGGAAAAATGACTCTCTTATATTCCGCAGAAAATCATTTATAAAACTAAGCTAGAATAATAGATTCCCAAGAAGGTTTATGAACGCCCTTCAATGACTTGTATGTGAGCCTATGTACTAAATAAGTGCCATATGCTGCTAAGCTTCATATCCGCTGCAAGGACAGTGCATTATTCCACATGGACGCTATTAACCTTGCCGCTATGTCACCCCCTTGGATTGTTTTGATCCTCAAAGTTTATTGTTTCAAGAAACCTTCAAGGGGGTGAATACTATATGATAGGCACAGACCACGTGGTACATGCGGTTATGCCTACTTGGTACTAATGTAATACATAACCTACATGCAGGACTGGATTTACGTCTTGGGGAACTCTTGAGATTACTCATAGATAGAGGCCAATCTTGAGCATATTATACTTGAGCATATCATAAATCAGCTCTGCGAATTAATGAATTAGTGAATGAGCACATCTGTCTGCCAACTGCAAATATTACATAGCCCCTCCCCCTCCCTTTTAACCAGTATTGTGACAGACATAGGGTGGTATTCGTCGGGCCGACCAGGGCCTGATCAACGATGTAAAAGAGCGCCGATCTGCTAGATCGGAGCTCGTTTACTGGGTCTATTCCACAGCCCAACAATCGTTTAGCGAGGGCTACAGGGACATCGTTACTGATGTCCTTGCAGCCCTTGTTTCATACTTTACCTTTCCAGGCTGCAGGTCTTCTCCTTCTCCCGGACCGGGAGAAGGAGAAGACCTGCAGCCTGGTGAGGTAAAGTATGATATTTTCAAATCGTCCGCCGCGCACCTCTATTCCACGTAGCGATGCGTGGTTGACAACCGATGATTTTGGGTTTGAACCTAAATGAACGATCAGCCCATGACACGATCATCGGCTGATCATTCTTTCTATTCCACGGAGCGATAATCGGCCCGATTCGGCCGATTATCGCTCCGTGGAATAGGCCCCATAGACTTACGGTGAGGAAAATAAGTGTTTGATACGCTGCCAATTTTGCAAGTTTTTCCACTTACTAATAATGGAGAGGTGTGTAATTTTTTTCCATAGGTACACTTCATCTGTGACAGAATGTATAAAAAAAAATTCAGAAAATCTCAATAGTTTTATTTTTAAATTATTATTTTGCCTTTTATATCATGAAATAAGGTATTTGACACAATAGAAAAACCAAACTTAATATTTGGTCCAGAAACCTTTGTTTGCAGTTATAGAGGTCGGGCATTTCCTGTAGTTCTTGTAGGTTTGCAGACACTGCAGCAGGGATTTTGTCCCACTCCTCCATACACATCTTCTTAAGATCTTTCAGGTTTCGGGAGACATTGAGTTTCAGCTCAAACTATCAAAATATCAAAAGATTTTGGCTCATTGTCATGCTTGAAGACCCAGCCACCACCCATCTTCAATGCGCTTACTTCAAACCTCTTACTCTCTTAGCGATACATGGCCCCATCCATCTTCCCTTCAATACGGTACAGTCGCCCTGTCCCCTTTGCAGAAAAGCCCCCAAAGTATGATGTTTCCTCCTCCATGCTTCACGGTTAAGACTGTGTCTTTGGGAACGTACTCATTCTTCTTCTTCCTCCAAACACGCCAACTGGAGTTGATACAAAAAAAGTGGGGTTTTTTTGTCTCATCTGACCACATGACTTTCTTCGTGCCTCCTCTGGGTCATCCAGATGGTCATTGGCGAACTTCAAACAAGCCTTGACATGGGCTGGTGTGAGCAGGGGGACCTTGCGTGCCCTGCAGGATTTTAATCCACGACAGCATAGTGTGTTACTAATAGTAATGTATGATACTGTGGTCCCAGCTCCCTTCAGGTCTTTGACCAGGTTCTCCCAAGTAGTTCTGGAAGGCGAGATCTTGCATGGAGCCCCAGTCTTGTGTTTCTTCCAATTTCTAATAATGCACCAACAGTTATTGCCAGGGCCGGTTCAAGGTTTTCTGCTGCCTAAGGCAAAAATTCAAATACAGGTAACCGGTCTGTGAGAGAATTCTTGCTGGTTGGTAGGTGATCAAATACTTATTTCATGTTAAAAAAATGCAAAATAAAGGGGTACTCCAGCGAAAGTCTTTTTTTTTTTTTTTTTTTTCAAATCAACTGGTTTGCTAGACCTAAACTTTGTCTGTGTGACAGTATGACAGAAAAACCTTAAGATGGCAATAAATACTAGATTATATATTTCAATTATCTAACATGTATAGAGGCCTCCTTACTCTCCTCCGATGGCAGATGTTGAGGAAGAGAGGGACTGGGCATATTGGGTTTCTGGGCCGAATTTGCCAACAGAGGTTCCAAGAGATGATGCTAGTGAAGATAGAGGATGGGTGCGATGAAATTTCACAGACCAACCCTCCTGGTCTCAGAAGGGAAAGATGGCACCAGAACAGTCTGGCTGTGGCATAGAGAACACATCATCACCTACTGGACATTGTCTAATTCAATGTTCCCCAACCTGTGGCTCTTTAGTTGTTGCAAAACTATAACTACCATCATGACGTAGCAGCTTCTGGCTTTATGGCTGAGGCTCCTTTAAGGTTGAGGAACATTGGCCCATTGCAGGACATGGAAGGACTGTAGTTTTGCAACAGCAGGAGAACCACTGGTTGAAGAACACTGGTCTAATCCATACAACCCTTTACATTTTCCATAGTCTCTGACAATATGGCTGTTTCAGTATGTTCTGTAACACGGCATGCCTAGTTGCTTTTAAACCTTCCTATATATGCTAAAGAACACACAAAGATTATTCAGATGAAAGGTCACCCGGCTAGATCAGCTATACTGGTGGCAGAAGTAACAGCGCAGACGTCTCCTTCAGTTTCACTTGTGTATAATGGGCTGGGCCCACACAGGCGCTGGCTTACAGGAATCCATTACACTGTTCCGTCTCATTAGTTATGCCCAGTGTGGATAGGGACCTGTTAATCAGTTTCATGTAAGTTATACTGTAACTGGACCCCTGCGGTGAAATGCATACTGTCAGCCGGGATGTATCAGGATTCATGTATACACTAGTGATGGGAGGGGGTCAAACAAAGAACGGGAGTCTGTTAAAAGCAATAAGCCCAATGAGTCCATTATAGGGTATAGAAATACAGGTAAACTCCGCTGTACACCAGGCGAATTGTATACAGGGGTAGAGTAAGGGACGGTTTTATGCAAAGTGTCAAAATATTGTACTATCAGTACAGTCATATTCATCCGGCGCACATGCAGCGCTTCATATTGTTAGAGTCTCAAGTCCAATGACATGTCCCCCCATTCATACTATATGCTATAGTTTACTGCCCATATCTCTTTGGCTCCTCACTTTTCCAGCGACCTCCCCACCTTTTTCTAGCCTATACAATCTTTCCATCCTCTGTTACCTCTACTTCCTTAAATGCCCATAGAAAACCTGTACTGCTCTGGACAGTTCCTGTCTTGGACAAAGGTGGCAGCAGAGAGTACTGTGTCAGACTGATTAGAAAACAACATTTCCTGTAGGACATACAGCAGCTGATAAGTATGGGAAGACTTTTAAGATTTGTAAATAGAAGTAAATGACAAATCTATATAACTTTCTGAAACCAGTTGATTTGAAAGAAAAAGATTTCACTGGATAACCCCTTTAGGACTTTTGCCACTTAGTCCTGTTATGGAATAGACTGATCACTTATGTTATGCCATACAGAATAGATTCTCATCGGCGTGATCCCACACCCCTATACTAAAACACAACACCACGCATTACCAATAGATACCAGCCAAGGATTATTCTGTTCTTCCACTGCAGCACACGGCTGAGCGAGACTGACAGCTCTGTTCATCCTGATCTTCCTGTTTCATAAATAGTACAACAGAACCACAGTGTAGACTGATATAGAATGGCAAATGGAAAAGTCGGTCATTAACGATTTAGTCACTGTAATGGCAACAATTATTGTCACCCAGCACCTGCCCCACATATGAATTCACTAGTAAAGGTGACCTTGGGAAATGCTACTTGGTCGCCTCTGGCCTGCAAAGAAAACGACTATGGGGGAGATTTGTCATGGTGTAAAGTGAAACTGGCTCAGTTGCCCCTAGCAACCAATCAGATTCCAGCTTTCATTTTCCAAAGAGTCTGTGAGGAATGAAAGGTGGAATCTGATTGGTTGCTAGGGGCAACTGGGCCAGTTTCACTTAACACCATGTTTGATAAATCTCCGACATTGTGTATCACAGACTTATAGGCCGCATCCATAGATATAGTACCCTCATGACTATAAGTCCATGCTACTGACATGACTTGACAGCCGTTTCCTCACATCATGTCAGCTTCCTTTTACTCACTGATCACAATACTATTGTGTCACCACCAGACAGGATGTTACTAGTCTATGCACTGGTGACACACAGGACACTGTATTCTGTTATTCCCTATACTGTTTTCTATATCTGTCCTCTACACACATATAATTCATATTATTTATCTTCATTAAAACAAAGCCCAGGTCCATCAACATTAAATCATTTGCATCATATTAATGTAGAACATCTCCCCAGGACTTTTGAGAATTGCGCAGACCCCCATTGCATTGGTTCATGGGGGGGATCTACAGGGTTAGCTGTGCCTTAATGGTGAGACTGCTAGATTGGTGTATGAAGTCAAATAAGCTCCATGGGAAAAGGGTGTGTAAAATAGCTCTAGAATGAAAAGAACTTGCTCTTCACTGCCACCTATTGGCGGTAACAACCCTTCAAATGTTCGACCCTTAAATCACCTGAAGGGTACAAACACGCTAGGCGTATCCGCAGTGATTCTCGCTGTGGATCCTTGCCCTGTACACTCTATGGGCAGACAAACTCGCAGCAGGATGGACATCCCGCCGCCGGAGTGTAAACATCTACTGGTCCCTGCTCCGGCTTGCTTCGGGCCTGCCCTGCCGCAGCGCACTGATTGGCTGAGCGGGAGGTGAAGACGCCGGGAGCCCTGAAGCAAGCCCGAGTGGGGAGCAAGTAAAGTATAGGCTCCGGCGGCCAGGGGTTAACAGGGCAGGCTGCGGACATACTCACAGCGGGATGTCCATCCTGCTGAGAGCTTGTCTGTCCATAGAGCTTACTGGGCAGGGATCCGCAGCGAGAAATCCGCTGCGAATACGCCCAGTGTGTTTGTACCCTCAAACTGGGAATTATATCCAAAATAGAATGTTTGCATACATAAAAAAAAAAAATAACATAAGTAATAATAATAATAATAATAATAATAATAATAATAATAATAATAATAATAATGTGTTTATTTGTATAGTGCCAACAGATTCCGCCACACTTTACATAGTTTGTCAATTTTGATTCCTGTCCCCATTAGGGCTCACAATCTAAATTTATCTGTCTGTATGTTATAGGTGTGGGAGAAAACCCACTCAAACATGGAGAGAACATACAAACTCTTTGCGGATCTGAACCCTGGACCCCAGCGCTCTTCATTATGCGGCTATTTCATGGTGGAGGTTCATCTCAGATATTCTTTCTAGTTCCTAATATACATGACAAAAGATAGTCCCTCATAATTGAATATCTTTAAAGACTGTTGTGTGTCTAGCTCCCATAACGAGCTGCCAAAAAGTTGCTGTCAGTTGCTCATTTTCTCTATAGCGGCCTTTACAGGTGAAAGGTGGTATTACATGTGGTCACATTCAGATAGATGGCTCAAAGTCGCCCAACCTTTGGCTCTACAGCTGTTACAAAACTATATTTCCCATCATGCCCTGACATTTTTCACTGTATCAGAGAGAAGACACTGCTTGTTAACTATTCTCCAGTATGAGTCGGACCTCCATATGCCTTAATAGAGACGCCCCTTTAATAAAACATTTAATGTGACCCCCAATGCGACATTCCCTGCACTGTTAACAGGCCTACGTCTTCTTCCTCTGCACATGACTTAGCCTGATATTGTTTTATCACATCCCAGAATCAATTCCATCTGCGAGATGCTTGAGAAGTCAGACAGAGGAGGCAGGAAAGCGATTGTACTCCAGCAATTAGTGATTACTCAGGTATTGGCTGTTGGCAGCGGTGGGAGAAATGACAAGCAATTGAGGCGTATTTAAGTCTGGTGAGATATTAGCTGAAACTGAAATATTAAACTGAAAACAAATTTACACAACCCCAGGCAGCACTTAAACACAAATTGCAATTGTCACTTTCTGCTCTGGGTATAAATAATTGTTTCCAGCGCTCCGCAGCTCAGGTTGTAGTAGCACAGTTATGTTTTCTATTAAATGTGTTATCTTTATGGTTAGAAGCTGGAGATGGGGAAAGTGACACTTTTCTACTGACAGTCTGGGTTGCTTTAACTATAGAAATCTCATTTTCTGCCTAAGTATATCCAGCTGTCTGTACGAAGGTAAGATAACGGGTAGGCACATCCAGCTTCATAGTGAGGTTACTGACATCATTTAGCCCAGTCTTTTTGAGCTGTGAGATAGATAGATAGATAGATAGATAGATAGATAGATAGATAGATAGATAGATAGGAGATAGATAGATAGATAGTAGATAGATAGATAGGAGATAGATAGGAGATAGATAGATAGATAGATAGATAGTAGATAGATAGATGATAGATAACCCATAATAGCTGTCCATGTCCTCGGTCCTAAGCATCAGTGATAACAATATTCCCAGATATGATACATCACTACAGAGCCCTGCCGCCATTCATGTTTACCATGATATTTTATAAGTCTTTCCATCACACATCACGTAATTCTATTACAATCTCGGATCTTATTAACCAAGTGCAGCCATTACTGGCAGATAACAGCATTACAATAACATACATTGCTAGTTAATGGCATTGTATAACACTTGGAATCCGTCCATATCTCCCATACAGGCAAATTCTCGTATATAAGACTCGAGATCCCCCATGGAATATCCACTCTAATGTAAATAACTGACTAGAAGAATTTGTTACGGGTTTCTACCATAATGTCATCCCCAGGGAACACAAGAGTTCGAAGAACACTACCCACAATGAAATGTATCCCTGTTTACCAGCCGCTTGTACTTTATAAAACCCCACTTTACCATGTTATTAGTAGACGCTCTAAGAAGGGTTTTATTCCCATAGGTGAGAAATCCTTTAAAGCTACGATCTAGGTTAATTCAATCTTAATAGAATTGAGTTACTGTCTCTTTCCTCCTGGTCGGTAATGGACACACCACTAATGTAGGCTTCATGTGGCTCGCATTGTTTGGGTTGCATTATTACTTTTGGCAGCTTAGGGATTTGTAGTTTAGATGATCGAACGTGGAAGGATTAAGTGGAAATTAGGTCTTTCTGTATCTGCTCGTATCACGAAGAGTCAGCAGGCTGTGGGCTGGATGTATAAGGATAGGGACAATGCATAGCTTAGAGTGGCCGGAAATGAAATCAGTAGTCAGAACTAATCTTTTCAATTAAAGGGGTTGTCCAGTTTAGAAAAACCATTGTCATACACCCTTTTAGGTGATTCTGAGTTACACTCACCGGCCACTTTATTAGGTACACCATGCTAGTAACGTGTTGGACCCCCTTTTGCCTTCAGAACTGCCTCAATTCTTTGTGGCATAGATACAACAAGGTGCTGGAAGCTTCCTCAGAGATTTTGGTCCATATTGACATGATGGCATCACACAGTTGCCGCAGATTTGTCGGCTGCACATCCATGATGCGAATCTCCCGTTCCACCACATCCCAAAGATGCTCTATTGGATTGAGATCTGGTGACTGTGGAGGCCATTTGAGTACAGTGAACTCATTGTCATGTTCAAGAAACCAGTCTGAGATGATTCTAGCTTTATGACATGGCGCATTATCCTGCTGAAAGTAGCCATCAGATGTTGGGTACATTGTGGTCATAAAGGGATGGACATGGTCAGCAACAATACTCAGGTAGGCTGTGGCATTGCAACGATGCTCAATTGGTACCAAGGGGCCCAAAGAGTGGCAAGAAAATATTCCCCACACCATGACACCACCACCACCAGCCTGAACCGTTGATACAAGGCAGGATGGATCCATGCTTTCAAGTTGTTGACGCCAAATTCTGACCCTACCATCCAAATGTCGAAGCAGAAATCGAGACTCATCAGACCAGGCAACGTTTTTCCAATCTTCTGCTGTCCAATTTCGATGAGCTTGTGCAAATTGTAGCCTCAGTTTCCTGTTCTTAGCTGAAAGGAGTGGCACCCGGTGTGGTCTTCTGCTGCTGTAGCCCATCTGCCTCAAAGTTGGACGTACTGTGCGTTCAGAGATGCTCTTCTGCCTACCTTGGTTGTAACGGTTGGCTATTTGAGTCACTGTTGCCTTTCTATCAGCTCGAACCAGTCTGCCCATTCTCCTCTGACCTCTGGCATCAACAAGGCATTTCCGCCCACAGAACTGCCGCTCACTGGATGTTTTTTCTTTTTCGGACCATTCTCTGTAAACCCTAGAGATGGTTGTGCGTGAAAATCCCAGTAGATCAGCAGTTTCTGAAATACTCAGACCAGCCCTTTTGGCACCAACAACCATGCCACGTTCAAAGACACTCAAATCACCTTTCTTCCCCATATTGATGCTCGGTTTGAACTGCAGGAGATTGTCTTGACCATGTCTACATGCCTAAATGCACTGAGTTGCCGCCATGTGATTGGCTGATTAGAAATTAAGTGGTAACGTGCAGTTGGACAGGTGTACCTAATAAAGTGGCCGGTGAGTGTAGGTTGGTATTACACGGGACGATTATCGTTCAAAACATTGTTAGATCATTCGGATTTGAATGATAATCGTTTAGTGTAATAGCAGGCAAAGATTAAACGACCAAAAAGAAATTGTTGGTCGCTTGATAGAGTTTCGACCTATTTTTCCGTTTGCAAATCGTTCGCATGTAATAAGACGTCTTTCGGTCATTCGCAGTAACGGCGACAGGACGACTGCAAGAACGATCATAAGTAATGATCATCGTTCTGTGTAATTAGGTTAAAGATTTCAGGTAGTTCGCCATAGCCGTTTAGCCGTTACAAGAATCTAACCTGCTGATATATCCCTATAGCACACAGGAAGATGAGGATGAAGGTAAGTTCCATACCTTGAACCTCGGCGCAGTTTCTGTGCTATTAGTAATTAAATTTCTCTGCTAATAAAACATTTTGGTGCACTGGGGGTGGGACTATGGGGGCGGGCCAGACAGGGCAGATTGGTGCACTTGGGCCGGTGGTCACTACTAATAGCATGGAAATTGCACCAAGGATGAAGGTAAGAACCTTAGCTTCATCCCCAGAACCTTGTGTGCTATAGGGACATATCAGCAGGTTAGATACCACTAAACCGCTTTATAGGATCCAAGAGGTGCAAAGTGGAGAACCTCTTTAAAAAAAAATATATTGTAGAAAAAGTAGAAGTCAAAAGGGCACTCACCATAAAAACTTTAAATTATCTTTAAAAACTTCATTCAGGGTGTAGCAGGCAGCGAGGACACCAGTTACTTAACTGGGGTCCCTGCTGCATGCTACACCCTGAATGGAGTTTGTAAAGATTATGCTACAATAAAGTTAAAGTTTTTATGGTGAGTGCCCTTATGAACTTCTACTTTTTCTACTGTATGAAGATTTGATTCTATATCTATCCTATCAATGAGCACCACACATGTATTTTTGTGCAATACTCTCAGTTTATTACATTATGGACTATGTTTTACTGACTTCTAGACAGTAGTGCCGATCGCTTTTTCTACTTATGAACCTCTTTAAAAAAAACTCGTCTTAGGTTGTTTATTTTGGTTTGTAGGGCTTTAGACGACAAAACTCAAGGGAAATTCAATAGTGAAAAATCATTTAGCCTTTAGATACGTAGCCGGTCTAGACCGCTTTACTGTTTTATGTTAGTTCGGAAACTTATATAAAGTTAAATAGGTTATCTGGGATTAGAAAAACATGTCCGCTTTCTTCCAGAAACAGTACCTCTCCTGTCCTCAGCTTGGGTGTGGGTTTTGCAAGTAGTTCCACTGAAGTGAATAGAGTTGAATTGTAATACCACACACAACTTGGGGGCAGGGATGGTGCTGTTTTACATTAACCCCTAGCTGCACTAGGACATTGCTGAACGTTCTGGTGCCGCTAGGGGAGTTCAGAGGGGCGTCGTGCAGCGACCCCGCTCTGAACTGCTGCGATCCAGGGTGCTATATGTAGCCCGGGACCGTGGCTATTAGCGGGCATGGTCCGGAGAGAAAAAAAGGAAGGACCTTTCCTGCTCTCCAGATATCTCCTTTAAAGGGGTTATCCAGCGCTACAAAAACATGGCCACTTTCCCCCTACTGTTGTCTCCAGTTTGGGTGGGGTTTTGAAACTCAGTTCCATTGAAGTAAATGGAGCTTAATTGCAAACCACACCTGAACTGGGGACAACAGTAGGGGAAAAAGTGGCCATGTTTTTGTAGCGCTGGATAACCCCTTTAAAGCGACTCTGTACTCACAATCTGACCCCCAAACCACTTGTACCTTCAGATAGCTGCTTTTACTCCAAGATCTGTCCTTGGGTCCGTTCGGCAGGTGATGCAGTTATTGTCCTAAAAAAACAACTTTAAACTGGCAGCCCCGTGCCCAACAGCCAGGGCTTAGATTGTAAATGCATTAGGCTGGCACACCCTCTCTGTCCCTCCTCCCTGCCCTCCTCATCATCAGGAATGCTCCAGGCAGATTGTCTCCTATTCGGCAGCTGTGTGAGTACTGAACATGGGCTGGATTGTTAAGGCACCTGTGTAGTGTTCAGACAGGAGAAAATGTTCTAGAGGCATTCCTAATGATGAAGAGGGTGGGGAGGAAGGACGGAGGGGTGGTGCAAAGTTAGGGAAAAATAGACATGCGGCCGGATTGTGAACATGCGGGCGAACCGTGAACATACGCCCGTAGTACAGTTATGCTTCCCTAGCTTGTTTCGAAGCGATCTGAGGCAGGTCATTTACTTGGAAATCTTCGCCCAGCCCAATAAAACACACAGAACCTTTTGGATCTAAAAATCATGTTTAATTTGGCTGAAATAAGTACTCCGTACGGGACCGCATGGAAATCCACAACCGTGAGTTGGAACAGTTCCGGCCGCAAACAATGGTCTTGTTTATTTTTCACGGTGCTGTATACAATCCGGCCGTAGGCTCATACGTAGTGTGCATTGTGCGGCCGAAAATCGTATACTTCCAAGCGTACGCATCAACCTCAAAACTACGAGCGTATATGTGCAGTCCGCACTACGTCCGGAAATATACGTAGTGTGAACATAGCCTAAAAGTTGTTTTTTAGGACAATAACTGCATCACCTGCTGAACGGACCGCAGGACAGATCTTGGATTAAAAGCAGCTATCTGACGGTACAAGTGGTTTGGGGGGGGGGGGGGGAGATTGTGGGTACAGAGTCACTTTAAGGATATAAATGTACAGTATAGTTCGGAGGAAAGAAGGGAAAGGAGGGACATGATCGAAGCCTTTAAATATGTTAAAGGACTAAATGAGGTTCAGGAGGGAAGTGTTTTTAGAAAAAAACTGAACTAAGAACAAAGGGGGCCCAATCTAAGGTCAGTTGGGGAAAAGATCAGAAAGAACATGAGAAAATATAATTACTGAAAGAGTAGTAGATGCTTAGAACAACCTTCCAGCAGATGTGGTTGGTAAATCTACAATAACTAAATAATAAACCTGCCTGGGATACACATCTATCTATCCTAAGATAATAGGAAGGGAAATAATATAGGGCAGACTAGATGGAGCAGGGGGTCCTTTTCTGCTGTTTCCTTGTAGTTGATCCTTTTCCTCCTCCTATTTTTTAATGAACAATAAAGATGACAATGTACATGAAATGCTTCAACCAGGAAAAGACCTTTTAGTAAAACACAAAACCCAGTGAGGACGTGTGTATATACTGTATTCTTGAGGCAATAACATGTTGCTGCACACATACCCAATGACACCGGATTTCACAATCCTGTAGTTCCTGGAACTGTCTCTTACCAGCAATGGGGAGCTGTGTATTATTTATGTGGACACGCCAGATACAGATGTAGCAGAGCTGACTTGTCACATAGTTCTTGCTCGGATTTTCCAAAATAGCAATTGGTGCTGTGTTGCAATCCTGGACGCGTTGTTGTGCGGCTTCAGAATAAACAAGGGCTGCTTTGTTGCAGGCCTTAATCTGGGTGTCAGTGCCCCCCCCCCCCCCATGATGATCTATCTACTCCATATAACATGTATTTGTAGTCTTGGCCCCTGTGGTTTGACCATCTAGCTATGACCCCTTCTATCCTCACTGGGGAGGTCTCTTCATATACTCATCTGTAGTGGTTATAGCCGACAGCTCGGATATGTGGCACATGTGAAGCCTTGTGACAGCTCTGTGTATGACAGGACACTGTATATTAGGCACAAATCAAAGTTAGATCTGATTTTATGATCCATCTGGAAGTGGCAGCCGCACCACATCTGACACGTTCTTTATAACCTACCGACAATGCATGCCAGTTAGCACCGCTCCTAAAGGAAGAAAACTATATCTTACTGTATGGTACAGAGTGGGGGGATGTTAGATGCAGAAGTAGTGCGGGTTAGTACCAATTCTTCTTGAAGAGAGCTTTAGTATAGAGGCTTATTTCCAGGAAGTGCTCCATGAAGTATGCAAATGAGCACAGATATAACTTTGATCCCAGACATTAACCCCTTAACGACCACGGCCGTACATTTACGCCCCCGCTGCCTGGGCCTTAACGCAGGAGGGCATAAATGTACACCCTGCCGGGGTCCCGGGCTCAGGAGCTGAGCTCGCTCCGTAGCTTTCTGCAGCCAGGCCCTCACCCTCAATGGTGGGCCGCCGCGATTGTTAGGCCATTAACCCCTTAAACGCAGCGCCCACGCCATTTAAGCGTAAGTGACAGAAGCATCTCCTGTCACTTACCGATCGGGACACCTGCAGCGTGTCTGCGGGGGTCCTGGTTGCATGACCTGACTGCCGGAGGTCTCTTACCTTCCACCGTGCAGTCAGGTCTTCAATCTTCTCAGTCCGCCACAGGCCACAGGCAGGCTCTATCAGAAGATCACAGATAACACTGATCCCTGCTATGCTATGGCATAGCAGTGATCAGTGTATATAATCCAATAAATGTATATAATAGTTCCCTAAGGGCATTAAAAGTGTAAAAAAAAAAAAATTTAATAAATGAAAGTTTTAAAAAAAAAGTCTAATTTTCCCTGTGGGCCGGTGCTATTTGCCCTGCTAGATTCTTTTGCATACTGGTTTTTCATGTTGTGCGATATTTACCTGATTCTGCACTGGTGCTTTCTATATGCATGAGTTTGTGCTTTGTGTGCAATGTTATTTTGAAAAATGTTAAATAAATTCTTTAAAAAAAAAAAAAATTCCCAAAGCCCCTCCCCCAATAAAAGTGAAAATCACCCCCCCTTCCCATTTTATACATAAAACAATATTATAAATATAAAATAAAACAATATTATTCCTGTACGGTGAACGGTGTGAACAAAAAGCAGTAAAAAAACCCCACAGAGATTGCTTTTTTTTAAAATTACATTTTATGTATAAAAAATTTACAAAAAGCGATCAACACGTTTGATCTAGAAAAATGTTTTACTAATAAAGACTAGAGATAATGGTGCAAAAAATGACACCCCATACGACCCCGTAGGTGAAAAAATTTGCAGAATCACATTTTTTGACCCAAAATTCACCCTATAAATGATATTTTGGGGGTTCTGTCATTCATTTTATGACAGATTGAAAGATGGCATTACAAAGTACACCTGTTCATGAAAAACAAACCCTCACATGGCCCTGTAGGTGGAAAAAATCAAAGAGTTATGGGTCTTAGAAGGCGAGGAGGAAAAAACAAAAACGCAAAAGTGACAATTGGCCCGTTCCTTAAGGTAATTTCAGGCCCGATCCTTAGGGGGTTAAAGGGGTATTCCACTCAAACGTAACTTTTTACATATTGCTGCCCATGGTGAGACTAAGGCTAGGTTCACACTGCGTTTTTGCAATCCGTTTTTTTTTTTTTTTTTTTTTAAACGGATGAAAAAAAACAGATGCATTTGTGTGCATCCGTTTTGATCGATTTTTCCATTGACTTCCATTGTAAAAAAAAAGGATTAAAACGGATCCTTTTTTTTTTTTTTAACGGACATAAAAATAGTGTCAGCTACGTTTTTGTGTGCAAAAAACTGATGAAAAAAACGGACTGCAAAAACGCAGCGTGAACCCAGCCTAACAATTCCTTCCATACTTGTTATTATCTATTCAGTCTTCTTCCCCCAGTTCTCAGATGCTGCTTTCTGCTAAAGACACAAATATCTGTGTGAGAGCTTTTCTCCCCCTCCCCCCTCTGAGACAGCTGATATAAACAAGTCCCTGGCAGGCTGTAGCTTCTTTGTAATGCTGGGAGGGTAATTCTGAGGTCAAGTTGCTGATGAACTCATTGTGATTAACCCCGCAGCTGTCTCAGAAGGGAGCAGGTGCCCCTATTCCACGAGTCGTTTGAAGGAGCAAACGAGCGCTATTAGCGTTCGTTTGCTCCTCGTTCCCCGCTCGCTGCCGCCGCTATTCAACGCCGCGTCAGCGAGCGGGTGAGTGCGGGAGGGGCGGCGGGGAGCTGCTGGGGGGGCTGCCCGGGGGATCGCTGATCGTCCGGGCAGCCCATAGGATACAGCAGCGCCTGCTGCCGATGCTCCTATTCAACGGAGCGACGGCAGCAGATATCAGTCGCTTGTTTTTCAACATGTTGAAAAACAAGTGACTGCAACGATCAGCCGACATGAACGATGTCGGCTGATCGTTGCACTCTATTCCACGGCACGAATATCGTTCGTAGCGATCGATATCGGCCGAATACGAACGATATTGCTCCTCTAAACGACCCGTGGAATAGGGCCTTAAGACTAAGCATAACAAACAGATTTTTGTGTCTTCAGCAGAAAGTAGCAGCTCAGAACTGGGGGAAGGAGACTGAATACATAATAACAAGTATGGAATGAATTATTAGTCTCACCATGGGCAGCAACATATCAAAAGTTATGATTGAGTGGAATACCCCTTAAAATCCCCTAGAACAGGGATGAGGAACCTTCAGCTGTTGCAAAACTACAATTTCCATCATGCCTGGACAGCCAAAGCTTTGCTACAGCTGGAGGGGTGAAGGCTTCCCTTTCCATCTGCCCTAGATGGTGTAGGGGAGTTGCTCAGGTATAGCTAGGTAGCGGTCGCAGACAGAGGAAAACAGGCAATTCACAGTTCAAATCTTAGTGTTTATTCACACCACAAAAACAAATGGAACAAAAATCCAGCATTACCTTCATGCTGCCATCGCACAAAAGTGCAGTTCCAGCTTGGCCTTTAAAGCAGTAACAGAAGTTCTAAGTGTTGGTTCAGACCTTACAGCAGCAGCTGCCTTGTACACAGTCCATGTGTCTGAACACAGTCCAACCAGTCCTCCTAGACAGATCACCTAGGTGTACTCCAGACTTGAGCACACACCACCTCTCTCTGCCCTCACTCCCAGCTCAGCTTTCTATGTTGGGAAATGCCTAAAAACCTGGACTGGCTTAATAACTCCAGTCCAGTCCTTGAACCTAGATCTCTGCATTCCTCAGAGCAAGACAAGCTGAGAGGAAAATACCCCCCATCCAGCAACAACCCCCGGACTATGTCACAATGGTTATAAAGGAGGTGGTGGCCTCTTACAGGGGTTTTCTGGGACTTTTACATTGATGGTCTTTCCTGAGGATAGATGTCTGATAGGTGGAGTGCCCACACCCAGTACCCCCGCCCAGGGCCGACTCCAGGTTATTTTGGGCCCTTGGGTGAGAGAGCCTCAGCGCAACATGCTGAATGGTTAAAGGGGTTTTCCAGGCACTATTTATTATTGTCCTATCCTCAAAAAAGGTCTTTAAAACCAGATCGGCCACAGTCTTACACCAAGTACCGCCACCGATCAGTGAAGCAGAGCTAGAAGCAGACAGCTCCATTCACTGTGTAGTGGCCATGATTGGTAACTGCGGCTCTGCCACCTTTAGGAGAAAGCTTTCAGTGTTTGACGCCATTAGGAAGTATGTGTGTAAAAAAAATAAGAATGTTTTTTTATTAATAAAAAATCCCCTCCCATAATAAAAGTTTAAATCGTCCCCCTTTCCCCATTTGGTTTTGCAGTGTGCTGTATGCAAAAATTAAAAATTTTAAAATAAATTCTGCCTGTCATTGCAAAGTACAGTTGGTGGCGCAAAAAATAAGGGCTCATGGTGGTCTCTAGGTGAAAAAATGCAACTGCTATGGCCTTTTAAACACGTGGAGAAAAAAACGTAAACGCAAAAACGAAAATTAGCCCGGTCCTGAAGGGGTTAAAGGTACATAACGTTTCTGTCATTTCGCCTGACGTCAGTCTATACATGAACACAGTGACGTCAGCCCTGCAGTCAGGACACTGAGCTTCCAGCTGCTGCACCTCACAGCCTGTGGGCTGAGTAACCAACAACAGCCTCACGTCTCTAAGGAGCCTGGGTGACGTCATCAACCTTCACATTACAGCACCTCAGCCCCGCCCATCCCGTGCTATAAGCAAAGCCTTTGCCCGCCTACTTTTGCTACAAGCCCCGCCCACACCCAGCCGCTCAAGTTACAAGAAACGTGAACTCCCGCCCACCTGCCACAAGCCCCGCCCATACCACAGTCGCTCTTTTTATCAGTAAAACCAATTCCCGCCCACCTGCTATAGACCACGCCCACTCCCGTCTCGCTCCTCTGTATCAACTAACCTATCCCCCGCCCACCCCGCACAAACCCCGCCCCTTTCCCCCTGGCTGTGTGTAGGCAGCTAGTCATAGGCTCACACGCTGAGCTCCGGGTTGGAAGTGACAGGGTTTCTCCAGGGAGATTGTGTTGCGCTGCTGCTTATGGAGGACACCGCGTCTATGTGCTGAGGAGTACGACTGAGAGGAGCCCATACAGTAAGCTGCTCTGTAACTGAGTGTAATGCATGTCATAGACTCTGCTGGGCTGATTATGTTGAGGTTTCAGCTTCTTATGCTTGATAGTTGCTGTCAGCATAGAGATAAACAGGTCTCATATGTATGTGCAGTACAGATATGTGTCTATAGGCTTAGAACTATGATTTCTGCAATAAAATGTGTAATTATATAGCAGATCTCATTTTCTGATGTTGCAAAACTACAACTCCCAGCATGCCCTGACAGCCTTCGGCTGTCAGGGCATGCTGGGAGTTGTAGTTTTGCAACAGCTGGCCAGCACCAGGTTGTACAGTGCAGATAGTAATGTGGTGACTGCTCGGAGCAAAGTTCTTGGAGTTGGTGTCTACCATTTACGCGGATGAGGTGCCAGGACTGGGATCTTGTGACCTACGCAGACTGGTTGTGTAGTGCGTGTGCCAGGAACCGCACTTGGGCACCAAAGTTTTGATATAAGAAGATGCAGATCTTCCAAAATATAATTTTTGGCTTAAGTTATGGGTCACCCAAAACCTCATCTATGTGGCATCTATGTAGGGTTTATATATATATATATATATATATATATATATATATATATATATATATATATATATAATCACTTGTATCCTTTTCAGTCTTTTGTCACAGACTAATTGAGGCATCAGTTGTCATTAGTTTTTCCAATAAAAAAAAAAACATCAGTTTTTCAGTTTTCATAAGTTTCTTCCATTAGTTGTCGTCAATTTTTTCCCTCTATTCTATATTCAGCAATGCAAAAAGGGGCACTTCTATAGTGAGACATCACACAGGGGCATCATTACAGGGGGTTATCTATTATAGGATGTATCAGCACGGGGGGGGGGGCAGCTACTATAGGGGTACAACTCGCAGGGGGGCAGCTACTATGGGGGAAAACTCACAGGGGGCCAGCTACTATAGGGGGACAACTCACAGGGGGCCTGCTACTATAGGGTGACAACTTACAAGGGGCCATCTACTCTAGGGTGACAAATAACAGGGGGCCATCTACTGTAGGGTGATAACCCACAGGGGGCCATCCACTGTAGGGTGACAACTCACAGGGGGCCAGCCACTGTAGGGTGACAACTCACAGGGGGCCAGCTACTGTAGGGTGACAACTCACAGGGGGCCAGCTACTATAGGATGACAACTCACAGGGGGCCAGCTACTATAGGGTGACAACTCACAGGGGGCCAGCTACTATAGGGTGACAACTCACAGGGGGCCAGCTACTATAGGATGACAACTCACAGGGGGCCAGCTACTATAGGATGACAACTCACAGGGGGCCAGCTACTATAGGATGACAACTCACAGGAGCCAGCTACTATAGGGTGACAACTTGCCGGAGGCCAGCTACTATAGGGTGACAACTCACAAGGGGCCATCTACTATAGGGTGACAAATAACAGGGGGCCATCTACTGTAGGGTGACAACTCACAGGGGGCCAGCTACTGTAGGGTGACAACTCACAGGGGGCCAGCTACTATAGGGTGAGAACTGTCAGGGGGGAATCTACTATGGGGGTATAACTTGCATTGGGGCAGCTACTATATTGGCTCCGCACTATTACCACGCCGGATGCTTTATACTGTCCCATTGACATGAATGAGACGGTTTAAAGATGCATTCCCATCCGGTGCTTTTCTACTGTGCCGGAGGGGTGGGGGGTGTAAACTCCACCGGATCACCAGATGAATGTAAAGCCTTAGAGTTACTGTTGGGCTCTAGTCCCACTAGGTCACTGTAGGTCTGCTGGGAGATATAGCTGTAGGGGCCACATTCCAGCCATCCATCATACATGTCCACCCTTATCTCCACTGATTTGCACACAAGTACAATGCCTAACCCTAGTAGTAGGGATTCCACACCACCATTGTCTTCTCCTAGGGTTGTCCTTTAGAACAATGTCTGTTTCTCAGATATAGGTCCCCTGATAGATCAATCCGACACTGCATTGGTTCCGGACGCAGCTTATGGTACAGAGGTTTCCCAGCGCAGTTTTGCTTTTGATTAATGAGACTCCAACATGAGACTCCAACATTAAAGCGACTCTGTCAGTAGGTTTTAGCTGTCCTATCTCGGGGTAGCATAAACTAGTGACAGAGAAGCTGAATAGAATGATATATCACTTACATTGCTCTGTGCAACTGATCCAGAGATATCTTCCTGAATAACATGGACAAAAAGTAGTCCTCTCTATTATGTGCTTGAGCCCAGTAGTCCTGGATATTCATGAGAAGCAGAAAACTCTGCCCACTAACTGCTGATTGGCAGTTATCTCTCCATGCTGTGTATAGGCAGACAGCTGTCAATCAGCAACTGGAATGTGGGGGGAGGGGTATGGCAGGAATTCTATCCTCCTGCATATTGTGAGAACGATCTGTTCAGCAATTCGGTCACTAGTTTATGCTGCCCTCATTTAAGGTGGAATTAACCTAGTGACAGATTCCCTTTAAATATGATCCCAGTCCCTTGTAGACTATAGGTGCAGCGAGTACAGCAATAACAGTTGTCTATATAGACCTGATGTCTGTTATCCGCTATTGTGTAATAGATCTGGTCTTTGTGATCACCTCTGACATGTTGTGTGATGATACCTGCACTTCCTATAGTAGCTGTCAGATCCTTGTCAGCCATTGTGCAGATGTCACCCATCCCGCACGTCTCTGATCTTCAGGAGAATTATCTTAATCTCCCAATTTGCTGCTGGTTCACAACTTTTCCATCTCTGGTCTGTCCGGACTTGTTGAGCTAGTAACGTCTATAATCTGATTAAATATATGTTGCTATGGGGAAAAAAAATAAATTTTTACAACATGTGTCCCAATAAATCTGTGTGTGAACAATTGTGGGAGGGCAGGGGCATCACACTGTTGGCATGATGTGCTAACAAATATGAAGTGTCTGTCTATAATACCAGGAATGGGAACCTGCGGCCCTTCAGCTGTTGTAAAACTACAATTCCCATCATACCTGGACAGCTTAAGCTTTCACGCATGATTGAAATTGTAGTTTTGCAACAGCAAAGTGGCCGAAGGTTTCACATCTCTGGTCTAGGCTTTAGGATGACAATAGACAGACCATGAATATTATCCTGGTGGGAGTCCGACTACTGGCATTGTTCCCATTCATAGCTGTTGGCCAGTCTGGATTAAAACAAGGCTATTATTTCTCACTTTTCAAAAATTTGTGCCCCATCCATACATATCCGTACATAAAACCACTATATGTGCCACCTTACCCAGTCAGTCTAAACTAAATTACAATCCTTTTACATGGCCTCGCATAAGGTTGCGGAAGGACGCAAACAAAGGGTCGATTGACAAGATCGCTCGTTTGCATTACCTTTACACGGCACAGTAATTAAGCGGCTGGGCTGCACAAATGATCCTTATATCTTTGGTGCGGCCATAGAAACTGACAGCACAGATAGGTATATATCCATGGTGTCAGTTTCCAGATCGCCCATGCAGTGCATACTTACCTTCTGCCCTGCTGTGTGATCCGGCATCTCACTCCCTGGCTCTCCCATCCTGCTCTCTCCCCTGAAGATACTGCTGGCAGCCAGAGAGCAGTATACCGGATCGCACAGCAGCGCTGATGGTAAGTATGCACTGCATGTGTGATCTGGAAACTGTCAGCACGGGTACATACATATCTGTGCTGTCAGTTTCTCTTTGCTAGTGGCCGCACATCTCCTGTGTGGCCGATAGCGATAAGTTTTAAAGCAGTCCAAAAGATGCGATCAGCCAAAGATCGATCGGACTCCTGCTTCTCAGCTGATTGCTATTACTTTTACACGGGCCAATTATCGGCCGAAGGAATGTTCCTGGCCCGTAATCGGTAACCTGTTGATGTCCCCACATTTTTATCACCTGAGACACGTGCCCCAGCTGCTACAATGGAATTAAAGCTATGTATTTGTGTGTATGTATGTATGTGTATATATATATATATATATATATATATATATATATATATATATATATGTGTGTGTATGTATATATATATATATATATATATATATATATATATATATATATAAGCTCAATGAAAGTTGTCTATAAGATATTCATATTAACATTACTTTGGTTTTTATACTTTTCAGTCACCGTCAGGATGGCTGCTATCAAGGCTCTCCAGCAGTGGTGCAAGCAACAGTGTGATGGATACCGTGATGTTAACATCACCAACATGACCACGTCCTTCAGGGACGGGCTGGCTTTCTGTGCTATCCTACACAAACACCGGCCTGACCTCATGTAAGTATCTTCCCGGACACATTCTATTCTGATGATTTAGATTGAATATAATTGTATTAAACCTTAACCTGGCGCTGTTTCCCTGACTAAGCCAACCATTCACAGACTGCTACATGTCGACCATGATGTCGCTAGAGCGCAATGGACGGGTCACATGACGTTTATAAACAGTTTATCATCACTTAGTCGGAGGAGTCTACATAGTGGAACTGAGGCAATGTAGTTACATCAAGTCTATGAGGTTCAACCTATAACCTTACTGTGTTGATCTAGAAGAAGGCAGAAACTCCTATGAGGCTCATGCTAGTTGCACCTGAAAATTAAAGAATACTTCCATTCAATGACCGCAAGAATAATCTATTATAGAGATGACATTCTAACATTATATAAAACTACATTGCGCCAAACTTATATAACACTATGGTGCATGGTGGAAATATTCAGTAAACACGTGCCCTGATGCATTTATCTGGAAATAATGTCCCCTGGTGAAATAAACCGGACCTGTCTCACATTGTCCCTTGTGCCCTGAAGAAAGGGCGTTGATCGTCCTCAGAAGTGAATGCGGCATTCATGAGACTCGATGAGAAGGAGCACGTTGTGTATGTGGGCAGCGCTGGAAAATGTGAAAACAGGCTGTTATTGAGCAGTGCGAGGAAATGTCCGGCCTGTTTCATGTTCCAGCAGTGTCTGTGCCAGAGCACAGTACATCACATTATGGCATTGATAAATATGTTCCCCCTGCCTATGACCTCATCACAGGAGCTGGAAGGCAGGGTGACATTTGTGTTTATATATTGTCACTTCATCAGGAGTTATTCCAATGTTCATGTATCAGAAACTTTTTGTTGTTGCATGCATTTTTATTTTTTGCTAGAGCAGCAGTTTGTGCTGCAGAGCTGCACTTCCTGCTAGAGCTAAGGAGTGTAAACTGCAAGTGTGGTTACCTGTATACTGCATGGCTACACAGTTGCATACTTCTGTTGTATACATCTGAGGTATACATTAGGAATCACTCCCAAGGTATATACTATAACTAGAACCAGGCTGGAAAAATCCCAGGAACAAGGCGGCATACAGACCAAACAACTGTCCACTGTTGCCGACATTTTTGGATAGTCTTCTCGTGATGCCTATAGAATTCATTAATTTTCATGCACCTGTCCGTCAAGGATGCGACCAGTCCAACTTATCTTGACTCAACTCATCTTGACTCTTGAACCATTATTAGATTCACAAAATGATTGTCTTCTTCTAACATGGGATTTCTGCTTTAAAGGGGTTGTTCAACATTTTTTTTTTCTTTTAAATGAACTTTTTTACACCATTTCCTGCAGAACATACAGCAGCTTATAAGTACTGGAAGACTTGAGATTTTTTAATAGACGTCAATTACAAATCTCTGGCACTCTCTGGCATCAGTTGATTTGAAAAAAGAAAAAAATTGTTAAATAACCCCTTTAAGTCTTTGGATCACAATCCCTTTAATTTGCAGAACCTCAGCCAACTATGAGGTTTTGTTCTTAAGAGCTAAACATGTAACATGTGACCTTTGAGCTAAATGAATGATTGTTCTTTTATAATGACTATAAAAGTGCAGGTCTTTATGATATATTATCCAGTCTCTTGTTTTAGATAGGGATTGGGAATTTCAGTTGTTGCGATGCAATGGGGATTTCTGAATAGGAATGGTTTAAAGGCCCTGATTATTGGAAACGAGAGTTGCTAGACACGCTCCTTTAACCGATTTATGTGGTCTATGTAAAAGTGACACCGATCAGCCAAGGGACGGGAAAATGCCTGATCGCATCTTTTGTGCGGCTTTAAAATCTATCACTTTCGGCCGCATTTTATGTGCGCCCAGCAGCAATAGATTTAGATGGCCGCACAAACGATACAGTGATCATTTGTGCGGCCCGGTCGCTTGGTTAGTTGTGCTGTCTGAAGGTACTGCAAACGTGCACTTTTTTGCAGTCATTGATGGTCGAAAAGCCTCTAAAAGGACCCATAAGGTGGCAATACACATTACATAAAAGTCAGCCAAGTCCAAAAACTTAGGGTCCTATTACACGGAGCGATTTTTAACGACTAACGATAAACGATCGCAAACGAGATTGTTTATCGTTAACCTGAAAATCGTTCACCATATTACACAGAACGATGGTCGTTAGTTACAATCATTAATACGATCGTTATTGCGATCGTTACTATGATCGTTTATTCCTTCTGATCTCAGCAAAACAATGGAAAATGTGCAAATTACACTGAACAATTAGTGAACAAATGCGAAAGTTGAGCGAACGAATGTGGAATTGCAGCGAACAATTAGCGAACAATTAACGGTAATTTTAGGTTCAGATCTAAATCAACGACATACGAGCGATTTTTTTTTTTTTTTTTTTTTTTTTTTTTTTTCAATCGTTGCCTGCAATTACACAGAACGATTATCGTTTAAGTTCAAACTATATAACGATTTTTCGCACAATAATCGTCCCGTGTAATAGGGCCCTTAGTTGGGACTGGCCAACTATGTAATATGTATGGGAGTCCCCTGAGGGCAGAGATTAACCCATAGCTGCACCAGGACGTTATTTAACGTCCTCGTGCCGCTATGGGAGTTCAGAGGGGGGTCGCGCGGCGACCACCCTCTGAACTGCCGCGATCCCGGGTGCCGCGAGTAGCCCGGGCTCGCGGCTATTAGCGGGCACGGTCCGATCGCCGTGCCCGCTAATTAAGTACTTAGAAGCAGCTGTCAAAGTTGACAGCTGCTTCTAAATACTTGCGGTTACACATCCCTGGTGGTCTAGTGGGGGGATCGCCCCCCTGCGGCGCGATTGCGGGGGGGCGATCCCTGCATCCATACCGGGCCGGGGTCTGCTCCGTAATGGCGCTGATCCCGGCTCGGCATTCTATTGCTTTTGGCTGCAGCAGCCAAAAGTAATAGAACACCGATCTCATGGATTCATGCAGTATAACTATACTGCATGGATCTCTATGAGAGATCAGAGTGCATATACTAGAAGCCCCCCAGGGGGGCTTCTAGTATATGTCTAAAGTAAAAGAAAAAAGTATTTTTAATAACACAAAACCCCCTCCCCTAATAAAAGTCTGAATCACCCCCCTTTCCCCATTTTATAAATAAAAATAAATAAATAAATTAATAAACAAACATGTTTGCTATCGCCGCGTGCGTAATCGCCCGAACTATTAATTAATCACATTCCTGATCTCACACGGTAAACGGCGTCAGCACAAAAAAATCCCAAAGTGCAAAATTGCGCATTTTTGGTCGCATCAAATCCAGAATAATTGTAATAAAAAGCGATCAAAAAGTCATATATGCGCAATCAAGGTACCGATAGAAAGATCACATCATGGCGCAAAAAATGACACCTCACACAGACCCATAGACCAAAGGATAAAAGCGCTATAAGCCCGGGAATGGAGCGATTTTAAGGAACGTATATTGGTTAACAACGGTTTGAATTTTATACAGGCCATCAGATACAATATAAGTTATACATGTTACATATCGTTTTAATCGTAACGACTTGAGGAACATGCATAACAAGTCAGTTTTACCCCAGGGCGAATGGCGTAAAAACACATTTCCCCCAAATAAAAGAAATGCGTTTTTTTTTTTCAATTTCACCACACATATAATTTTTTTCTGGTTTCCCGGCACATTTTAGGCAAAAATTACATCTGCCTTAGCAAAGTACAATTAGTTGCGCAAAAAATAAGGGCTCATTTGGGTCTCTAGGTGGAAAAATGCAGGCGCTATGGCCTTATATACACGAGGAGGGAAAAACGAAAACGCAAAAATGAAAACTGGCTGTGTCCCCTAAGGGTTAAAGAAAGGAAGGATTGGACATATTGGATTTCAACATGCCCAAACCTTTGTTCCTTCAGGAGATAACCCATGACATCTTAGCCAAACATTTTATTGGGGAAGACAACTATGCAAAGTATATAGAGGGAGATTTATCAAACATGGTGTAAAGGGAAACTGGCTCAGTTGCCCCTAGCAACCAATCAGATTCCACCTTTCATTCCTCACAGACTCTTTAGAAAATGAAAGGTGGAATCTGATTGGTTGCTAGGGGCAACTGAGCCAGTTTCCCTTTACACAATGTTTGATAAATCTCCTTGAGAAAGGCTGAAGTACCAGCCGAAACGTCGCGTCTGATGTGAATAAAAAATTGCGTTTTTTCACAAGAAGTGCTGTCTCCTACATTTACTATTGGATTGAAGCCGAACGGAAGGGTCCTGTGCGGTGAGACGTGCACTCCATCTAAAATATTCTTATAATTTTTTTCCATTTTTTCCAGTGCTGTCCCAGTTTGATTTTTATATGATTTTGACATCTTAAACCCAGTCCTAGTGATCAGCTGATCATTGCAGAAGTAGAATAAGTAATGGTTGGCCAGGTCCACCCTTGTGAGAACTGGTCTTTCTTAGTGCCCTATTCCACAGTAACGATAATCGGCCGGATCGGCCCCATTTGGCCCTTTTCGGCCGATTAACGTTTGGTGAAATAGAGAGAACGATCAGCCGATGATCGTGTCATCGGCTGATCGTTCATTTAGGGCCAGACCTAAAATCATCGTTCCCTCACCGCGCATCGCTACGGTTGAATAGCGGTGCGTGGCAGGCGACCGATGATTTGACAGGCTGCCCCATTATACATTACCTGTCCAGGCTTCTTTTCTGCGCTGTCTTCATCCCCGGGTCCTGCGCGCTCTATCTTCAGAATGGCCGGTCAGCTGACGGAGCGCCCAGCCAATCACAGGCCGGGACCGCCGCGGCCTGTGATTGCCTGAGCTTGGCCGGTTAGCTGACCGGCCATTCTGAAGATAGAGCGCGCGGGACCCGGGGATGAAGACAGCGCAGAGAAGACCTGACAGGTAATGTATGATCGGTAACGATGTCCTTGCAGCCCTCGCTCAACGATCATCAGGCTGTGGAATAGGCCCAGTAAACGAGCGGTGATCTAGCAGATCCTCGGCCCATGGAATAGGACCCTTAGTGGTTCTGAGTTGCTGTATAGAATATGTGGGCACTAAATAGGTAAATCTATTTTAAAACTAAGGTCTCTCATTATTCACAGACACCACAGCATTGGCAAATATGGGGTGGACATGACAGCCTCCATCTTCCATGGCAATGGCCAAACAGTAACCATGCTCTTCAATGTCAATGTGTTTTAGAGTTAAGAGGTGGTCTGTGTTAGTCCTACCTTAACCACCTGTATGTGCCCGACCTGGGTCACTTACAGGTTCAGAGTAATTAGGGAATTATGAGAATGAGACTAAGCTGCAATACCAGATGCAGCCAGTGGCCAAAAGTGGTGCTGTTTTAAGAAACCTCTTATTGGCCATCGTTTATTATTTTTAGATGGTGACTGTTTTTAAGACAACAGCAGCCTTGTGAAATATTCCTTCCGGTGCCACTTGTCTTTATTCAGACTCACGCTGATCCTTTTATACACCTCAGTCTGAATAAAGTTTGTGTGGATAGTGATATAAGGTGTTTGCTTTGTAGGTGTTCTGTTCCCGGCTAGTGGCCGCAGTGCTCTGACAGCCGGCGGTTACCTCACCTGTCACAATGCAAAAGCTGCACTGACTCTCTTTGCACCAACACAATTGCTCATTGATGCGTTAGGCGTGTCAGCAGGAATTTCACATGGATCAGTTCCTTCATTTTCATGTAGTCTTGTGCGGAGGTCTGCTTACATTCCGAATCAGGAATTTTAGTCAGGGGTCCCTTATGTTTATTAAAGGGAACCTATGCCAGGTAGAATGCCTCTAGATAACAACAGCTACGTGGTTCCTTAAAACGCGAAGCTAGTGGGCACAATGGATCCAATTTAGGGCACTATTACATGGAGCGATAATCTGACGGATCAGGCTGATTCAATGAATCAACACTCCGTGTAATAAAGAAAATGATTAGCTGGTGAGAACTATGATCATTTGATCATCTCTTGACATCAGTTGTACTCCCTTAAGGCTCCTGCTGCTTTTCTTCTCCTGCACTTAAAGTATATATGAACTAAGCGTCCTATTAGACGGGCCTATGGTAGCCCATCTAATACTGTAAACTGCATTCGTTTACTAGGCCTATTACACGGCCCAATAATCATTTACCAAGGGTTGCACGGACATCGTTAGCAATGTCTGTGCAGACCTTTCCCAAACACTTTACATAAGCTGTCAACGTTCCCGGTGTTCTCCTGCGCTCTGTTCTATCTGAGCTGACAAGCCACTCACCAATCACTGTCCAGGACCTCAATAGCCAGTGATTGACTGAGCGGCCTGTCAGTATGCGGGACGGGGAGAAAGCAGAGGGCAGAAGAACATCGGGAATGTGGAGGGGTGATGTAAACTGTTTGTTGAATTGTCAGCCGTGCATCGCTATTACACGTAGCAATGTACGGTCGGCGGTTGATGATTTTAGGCCTAGGCCTTAAGAAACGATCAGCCAATGATTGTTTTCTCTATTACATTGAGAGATAATAGGCTGAACCGGGGCGATTCGACCGGTTATCGCTCTGTGTAATAGAGCCCTAAGACCGTTTTGCTGGGGGGCCCCATACCTCCATATGCAAACCTTAATAGAAGTACAGTATATGAAAGAACAGAACAATACAGGAATAAATAAGGACATATTTAAAAAAATGAATAGGAAGATGTTGCTAATCTCTGGGTCCAGTCCTAGCAAGGTTAAGAACCGCTGGGTCAGAAAATTGAACACACAGAGACTTAGTTTGTGCGGGTTCGGTGAGGAGAGGATGTGCGCTGTCATCCTTGTACAGTCTGCTGTGCAGGAAACCTCAGGAAGCAGGATGAAACAATCCTAATGCCTTCTATTTTGGGTGCTGGGGTCTCCAAGTCATTGGGTCTTTCCTCCCACTTGGTATTTTTTCCTGTGTTGTTCACTGAAGCTGACTTGTTCTCTTGCGTCTGGCTGATACCACACAGCTGTCCTCACAGATAAAAGGATCTGTTTATGAGATCTCCAGAAATGGTGGAAAAGACAGGCTAATTCCAGGGGGGGAATGTAAATCAGGATTCTTGGAGATCGTCCATTTCCACCCCTGGCCGTTCACTCGGCTGCTGTGCGGGAATGCTCACTGTCCTGTTGCAGGTTTAGCTTTCTGTGGTGAAGGGTCGCAACGTGGTGGGCTGGGGGACGTGCAAAGGGAAGTCCTAGCTTCAGCTTAAGATCATGACTTTTAAGCTTTGGTTAATAAAAAACCTATAAAGTAGTAATATTGGCCTTACTTTGCCGATTACCATCCGTTCAGGCTGATAATCATTCAGTGCATGTTGGCTGATCGTGGTCTTTGAACTTATTGAAAGATCCCGATTTGTGCAGCAGCCATCTGCTGCGTGTCGCTCCACGTAATAGCAGCGACACCCGACTGCCCCTGACTTCAATGAGGCGCCTGAACGATCTAAGGATATACTGTAACATAGGCAGCAAGCGGGGAAGGAGGGGGAAGCGAGCGCTAAACTGACAGGTTGGTGCTTGTTTCCCCCGGAACATCGGGTCGCCGTTCGTTTGCTCCTCGTTCCCCGCTTGCTGCCGCTATTCCGCACGGCTGCAGCGAGCGGGTGAGTCCAGGGAGGTCCAGGGGGAGGTGCTGGGGGGGCTGCCCGGGTGATCACTGATCATCCGGACAGCCCATAGGATATAGCGGCGGTCTGCTGTCGCCGCTCCTACCCAACGGTGCGGCAGCAGCAGATCGCTGCTATATAAGTCATTTGTCTTTCAACATGTTAAAAGACAAACGACTTCAACGATCAGCCGACATGAACAATGCTGATCGTTGCCTCCTATACCACGGGAGATTAACCCCCATAACGGCCGATATCGGCCGAATATGTATTGTGGAATAGGGCCTTGGGGTACAAACACACACGGCATATACTCTGCGTATTTACTGCTGCGATACACAGCAGATTAGATCTAAATAACTGAACACAGCATCAAATCTGCACCACCAAATCTGCTGCGTATACGTTGTGTGTGTTTGTACCCTTAGGGTATATTCACACGGGCGGGCTCGCAGCGAGATTCTCGCTGCGAGCCCGGCAGGTCCTGGCAGTTCCCATAAACTACATACTTGCTGCGGTCTAAACGACCGCAGCGAGTATGTAATTATACCGCGCTTAACCCCTTCTACTCCCGCCGGCTGTAAGCAGCATACATTACCTGTCCTCGCTGCACGGGTCCGGCGTCCTGCTCTCCCGTCCGGCCAATTAGTGTGTTGCCCAGCCGCAGCCACTGATTGGCCGGGCGGGAGAGCAGGACGCCGGACCCGTGCAGCAAGGACAGGTAATGTATGCTGCTTACAGCGGGGGAGCTGGCGGGAGTAGAAGGGGTTAAGCGCGATATAATTACATACTCGCTGCGGTCGTTTAGACCGCAGCAAGTATGTAGTTTATGGGAACTGCCAGGACCTGCCGGGCTCGCAGCGAGAATCTCGCTGCGAGCCCGCCTGTGTGAATATACCCTTAAAATCAATGGAGCCGTGTTACAAAGGGGCGGTGGTTTTCTCCCACTGAAGGTGGGCTTGGCCCGCCTCCAGTGCTTCATCCTGGACTAGTGCTCCGTAATAGACCGGCGCCATGCACAGGAACCGGGCCGCGGTTAAAAAAAAAAATTGTTTGTACATTTGCTTAAAGACTCCATTCAGATCTCACAGATCCTGATCTTTTATGTGCTCTCTATGTGGCCTTCTGAACTCTTTCCCCATTGCCAGGTTGGACTTAAAGGGGTATTCCCCCAAAATAATTTTTGCATTAATACATTGCATACCCATAGCTTTCCATCTTTCCAATATAAAGTTATTACGGATTCTGCATAGTTTCGCTGTTATCCAGCTGCATTCACCCCCATGGATTGCATAGAATCATCAGACCTCAGTCCACTCCGACACACTCCCTGCTCCTGGCCCCCACCCTCCGTGTTGGCATCACATGTCCTCAGTCCCAGCACAGTGAAGTGACTGAGAACACTGATGCGGTGGCTGCTGTTACAGAGGGAGACAGTGATCAGCTCAGCTGTGACTGCATCCCTCTCTAACAGCAGCCACCCCGTCACCCCCAGCCCAGAGCTCACCCCCTGTGTCCAGAGCCTCCCGGCAGCACTCACCCGCTGCACACAGCCCCCCGCCCCACAACCGACTGCCCCCCCCATCACCCGTGGCATCCCTCACTCACCCGAGGCATAGCCGCTGCACTCACCCGCGCCCCCCCCCCCGCGGCAAGCTCCGCCCCCTGTGATCGCCCACGGCAAGCTCCGCCCCCATCGCCCGCGGCAAGCTCCGCCCCCGCGATCGCCCGCGGCAAGCTCCGCCCCCCATCGCCCGCAGCAAGCTCTGCCCCCCCCAATCGTCCGCGGCTCTGCTATGCCGTCACCCCCAACTCGGCTCTGCTACGCCGTCCCACCCAACTCGGCTCTGCTACGCCGTCCCCCCCAACTCGGCTCTGCTACGCCGTCCCCCCCAACTCGGCTCTGCTACGCCGTCCCCCCCCCAAATCGGCTCTGCTACGCCGTCACTGCCAACTCGGCTCTGCTACGCCGTCACCGCCAACTCGGCTGTGCTACGTTGTCACCGCCAACTCGGCTCTGCTATGCCGTCACCGCCAACTCGGCTCTGCTACGCCGTCACCGCCAACTCGGCTCTGCTACAATGTCACCCCCCAACTCGGCTCTGCTACAATGTCACCCCCCAACTCGGCTCTGCTACAATGTCACCCCCCAACTCGGCTCTGCTACAACGTCATCATCTTCTTCATTGTCTCAGCTCTGCTACTTCACCATCATCAGGCAGAAGCATTGCATGATGGGAAATGTAGTTTCCTACCTTGGATATAGATTGGCTTTTAGAAAAACTTGTAACTCAGGAACGACAGCAGCTAGAAAGGCGGGAGACGTCTCAAAATACTCAGGGGGACTTGGTGAGTAAGGCCAGCTAGGTTTGGGAGCATTTCATTTTTTTAGCTCTTGGGAGGAGTACCCCTTTAAGGCTCTATTCCAGGGAACGATTATCGGCCGTTACTGCTGATAATTGTCCCGTGGAATAAGAGGCAACGATTAGCCGACATTGTTCATGTCAGCTGATCGTTAAGGTAGTTTGTCTTTCAACATGTTGGAAGACAAACAACTTAAATAGCAGTGATCTGCTGCTGCCGCTCCGTAGTATAGGAGCGGCAGCGGCAGACAGCCGCTATATCCTATGGGCTGCCCGGACAATCAGCGATCACCCGGGCAGCCCCCTGCAGCTCCCCACGGCCCCTCCCGCACTCAATTGCTCGCTGCTGCTGCGTGGAATAGCGGCGGCAGCGAGTGGGAGCAAGGTGCAAACGAGCGCTCACAGCGCTCGTTTGTTCCTCAGAGTCGGGCCGTAGAATACAGCCTTTAAACTGAAGAATTAAATATCAGTGTGATAGTCTTTGATTCCTAACTGTGTATTACTTCATATACCAAAAATGACCCCTTACCCCGGGTAAACAACTCTGAAGTAGGTCTCTAGGTGTCTCACTTCCCTGCAGTCCACTGTTAAGGGAATTCTGTCTCTAGCAACAGACAGACCAGGACAGAACACAGGAAGTGGTGTGAGGTGTGTGCTATTTACTGGAGAGTGACAAGGAGAGGCTGTCCGGTGTACCTGCAAGCTGAGCCTGTCTGTCTGCTGAAGATGTCAAAATGTATTGATCATGGTGGGTCTCACTGTTGTAGCCAGGGAGAGAACACGGTGGCTGTGCGATCCACTCCCCATTTTGTTATTCCGAATTATCGCAGGGGTCTCATGTCAAAACTTAGGTTTAATGATCGGTACTCTTTCGGTCGTTTGAGACAGACTGATTGCTAGGGAAATGCTCCCTGACAACCCTGATTTAAAAAAGTTTTGTCAGGCAAGGTATCCATAGCAACCAATCTGTCTCAGCTGTGTAACTCTAAACTGCATAGGCATCCTGCTGGCATTATAAAGGGTGAAAAGCAGCTTGGCAGCCAAATATTGAGGCATTCTAGTCTCTAACTATTCCAGTGTTATCCGCTGAGATCTTATTCACTAATCTGGACATATGATCCTAACCAGATGTTGTACACAGCCCGGTCATTTACCCCCCCCCCCCCTCTAAAAATAGTTTGTGGTGGTGAGTGGTCATTGCACTGTGACCGCCAGCATGTGACAGCGCCAAGAAGGTGGAATTTGTGGTTATGGACATGTACCGCACTGTGGAGCGTCTGCCAGAAGTGACGTGGCAGCAATGAGTCAACTAATTTTCCTGAGAAACTCTTTTCATGCTAAGTAAATGACTGTGACCATGTCAGAATAAACAGCTTATTTTTATTAATTCACCCTTTTATTTCTCGCTTTCTGGAATACTGGAGAATATGTTGTGCAATTTCCTTATACTCAGATCTCCGCTTGCTGTCACACATGTAACTGTATGACTGTGGGATGTAGGGGGTTTAAAGCTGTGTATCAGGAAAACCAAGTTCTGACCCTAATAAATGCATGCTATAATATTACGTAGATTGTGTAGGTCATGTCTCATGCACATGGCGGTGTTATAAATCTGTCATGTGGTGCCCATTCACTTAAAGGGGTATTAATAAATAATAATAATAATAAATTTATTTGTATAGCGCCAACAGATTCCGCAGCGCTTTTTTTTCTATGCATACAGTACAGAGGTACATAATACGCAGTTAAATTGGAATAAATAAGTACATAGTTAATAAAAATAACAAAAAATACAGACTAATTTTCATAGACACCAGGCATAAGTGCTTTATTTGTCCATGGTCCAGCCATTGTACATAATTAGAATTACAGGATGAGCCAGTAACAACGCCAATGTCTGATGCAGGTAAACATATAAAGTGCAGGAACAGTCAGAGAAATAGAGCAAGGGAAACAGAAGGGGGAAACAGTTTAGGGAACGTTATAAGCGAGCCTGAAGAGATGAGTCTTCAGGGCACGCTTGAAACTGTGGGTATTGGGTATGAGTCTGATGTGTTTGGGTAGGGCATTCCAGAAAATTGGTGCAGCACGAGAGAAGCCTTGGAGGCGGGAATGAGAGGTTCTGATTATGGAAGATGTTAAGGTTAGATCATTTGCAGAGCGCAGAGCACGGGAAGGATGGTAGGTGGAGATGAGGGAGGAGATGTATGGAGGGGCAGAGTTGTGGAGAGCTTTATGGGTGAGGGTGAGGAGCTTGAAGTGGATTCTGGATTTGATGGAGGATTTGAGGAGAGACATCGGTATAGCGGCTGGAGAGGAAGATGAGTCTGGCTGCTGCATTCAGGATAGACTGGAGAGGGGAGAGCTTAGACAGAGGAAGACCGATTAGTAGGGAGTTACAGTAGTCAAGACGGGAGTGGATCAGGGCGACAGTCAGAGTCTGAGCAGTGTCAGTGGTGAGGAATGGGCGGATTCTGGAGATGTTTTTGAGATGGAGATGACAGGAGCGTGTAAGAGCTTGGATATAGGGAGTAAAGGATAGATTGGAGTCCAACAAAACCCCCAGACATCGAGCCTGATGCACAGGAGTGATGCTAGTACCACAGACTGAGAGGGAGATGTCGGGTTTAGGTTTGTTAGAGGGAGGAAATACAAGAAGTTCAGTTTTAGAGAGATTAAGTTTGAGAAACAGAGAGGTCATAGTGTTAGCGAGAGCGGATAGGCAGTCACTAGTATTTTGCAGGAAGGCAGGGGAGACGTCACGGGAAGAAGTGTATAACTGGGTGTCATCAGCATAAAGATGGTATTGGAAACCAAACCTGCTGATGGTCTGTCCGATGGGGGCTGTATAGAGGGAGAAGAGGAGGGGACCCAGGACTGACCCCTGGGGAACCCCAACAGTAAGAGGTAGGGGACTGGAAGTAGAGCCAGAGAAGGATACACTGAAGGAGCGGTCAGAGAGGTAGGAAGAGAACCAAGAGAGAGCAGAGTCCTTGAGGCCAAGAGAGCTGAGCATGGAGAGGAGAAGCTGGTGGTCCACAGTGTCAAACGCTGCTGAGAGATCCAGGAGAATCAGCAAGGAGTAGTTTCCTTGTGATTTGGCCTTCAGGAGGTCGTTTGACACTTTGGTGAGAGCAGTTTCAGTGGAGTGAAGGGGTCGGAAACCAGACTGTAGAGGGTCAAGAAGAGAGTTATCAGAGAGATAGCGGGTTAGGCGAGAGTAGACAAGACGTTCCAGGAGTTTAGAGATGAAGGGGAGATTGGAGACAGGCCGATAGTTGGCTGCACAGGATGGATCTAAAGAAGGTTTTTTCAGCAGTGGGGTTATAATAGAGTGTTTGAATGAGGAGGGAAAGATACCAGAGGAGAGGGAGAGGTTGAATATTTTGGTGAGGTGAGCAGTGACAGCAGGAGAGAGGGACTGGAGGAGGTGCGAGGGGATAGGGTCACTA